>NW_008603514.1:0-39668 GCF_000691845.1 Merops nubicus | reverse complement strand
CCGGGGGTTGCTGCTGGCGCTCTGCCCTGCCTGCCCGGGGAGCGGGCAGGGGTGGGGGTAGCCTGTCAGCGAGCCAGCCCGGGTGGCTTGCAGCCCCGCTGCCCGCGCAGATCCGCTCTGCTCTTCCCTTTCTGAGCCAAGAAGCGCTCTGCGTCAGGGGCTTGTTGCTACAAGCCCACATCTCGTCGTTGGGTGGCTAAATGGCTGCACAGAGCTGTGTGCTGTTAACACCTCAGCAGCGTGACATAAACCTTTCCATACGGATGATCTACACATAATACTTGAAAGATTTATCCACTAGAATAAATGAAAAATTTGCTGTTACCAACATCTTTAGAGGTACAAACTTGAGAGAACTCCCAGCACTGTCTGTGTTGATAGGTGAGTCAGGCCAGATCCAGCAGCCTGACAGAGGTGAGGCTCCAGCCCAGGTCCAGCCAATAGCCAACCCAATCCATGTTACAAAATGAAACGCTTTGCATATGCTGGACAGATACTGAAATTAGTGTTTGTTCTGGGAAGTGTCCTATTCTATGATTGCCTGGGTGAGCAGTGGTGCTTCTTCCTGAAGGTGTGTGCGGTGAGTGGCTGGTAATGAAGGAGTCATCTCCAGATCCAAGTCACCTGCCTGCTTGAAGCTTCTGACAGCTGCATCTTCCTGCATTCCTCCATCCCTCTGGAGCGCTGGAAAACACAAGCCTGGTGTTTCTCGGCTGACTCAGTTAATTACTGAAATTAGCAGAAAATATCTTCCAGGCTCAGAGCCCTGGCCTTTAAATAACTGACAGGATAATGTCGGGCTTCCTCAGAATCCCTGGCGTGCCTGTGAGATGCCCTGTCCTGGGAAACATCATAGGCTCCTATTTGGAGTTACTTCTGTGCTGGAGAACTTGTTGGTGCTGAGAGCAGGGTAGGCCTTTTGGACACCTTTTGTTGGGAAGAAGTGAACAGACACCTCTGTGTTAATAATAACGTGGAAGAAGTGATGTGGTTACAGATGGGATGAATTCATAGGCTTCATTTGGCCTCTTGGCCACAGGTTCCCCAGCTCATGATGAAGAATTATGTAACTCAAGAAAATAATGCTGTGGTGGTTGGCTGAGTATTTAAAGTTTTGAAATAATTTTTTATGGAAATTGCAAATGTTGCATTATAGTTTAATTAAACTACTACAGCTTGAATGTCTAGTTCTGCATAAATCTTTTCCTTCTATCCAGTGTTTTACATTAGCAGATATCAGGTTAGTTTTGTAGCCAGCCAACAGAGCATCCTTGGATGTGTGTCCTGAGTATTTGCTAACTTTGCTTGGGCAAAACCTGTGTGCAATTGCTTGCAACAGTTTTTAAAAGTATGATTCATAGGGAAAAAAAAAAAATCCCACATGAATTAGATCCTGTATAAAAGTAATTAATTCTCCTATGGGTGTTAGGTGCCCATTGAAAAGTTGCCTCATGTTTATTCTTTGCAAGTGCAAATGAGCTGGATGGGGAAATGAATAAACATGGGCAATTGCATATGAAACAAAACATTATAGAGAATTAGTGAGAGTTAAGAGGCTTGAATAACTTGAACAATTAGCCCTTAGAGGACACAGTTAATAGGAACAGTCTGTCACAGTCAGATGATCCTTGTTCCAAATGTTTGTTTGCCCTTTAAAATACTTTTTTTTCCCCCCAGCACCATTCAAAGACTAGAATTTGCTGAAATTATGACAGAGTGATTGGTTTGCTCATCCATCCATCTTGAGAATACTTTGTTGTGCATGAGGCTTTTCAACTGGCTGGCAGGGTGAAGCTGTAGCAGGAGTGGTGGAAACACCACATCACTGTTCTAGTCTCTGGTAAGCTGGGAGGAAGGAACAGCAGAAGAACACTCAGCCCATGTGGGTGTTTGTGTGTGGCTGGGTATGTGTGAGGGGGTGTACGAGCTAGAGGTACATTAGCATGCTTGATTATGTTTTCATTGCCCTTAGTTTGCTGCTTTATTCAGGACTATTTAAGAAAGGGATGCCTGGATGAGTTGAGTGCACAAGCTGGGCTGTAAGAGTAAAGAATACACAAAGAAAGGGCTCATAGGAAGTGTTCTCAGCCCCAGCAACCTCTGCCAAGGATGCCTCTGTCAGGGATCCAAGCTGTGACTGGGGAGGAAGTGAAAAGCTTCATCAGTATTTGCTGTCCTCTTCCTGCTCAAAGGGAACTGAGGCAGGGCTCTTGATCATGAGTCAAGCACCAGCTCTAGGAGTTTGCCAGCTAAGCCTTTCTGACCTTGATAACCTCACAGTTTAGAGAGTGAACAGCTGTTTCTGCTGCTGGGGGAGGACTCTGAGAGCTGCTAACAGCTAATTTGCAAACTGTGGATGTCTGGTTGGAGGCTGCTGTACTATAAGATCCTTTCTTGAGGTGTCTTTCTCATCCAGTGCCAAACACAACAGGCAAAAACCCAGTGACTGAGCTGCACTGGAAGAGCCACAGGACAGGCTCTGCTTGAATGGGGGCCTTGCAGAAGCAGGGACCAGGGTGTCAGCCCCACGCCGAGCTGGTTTCTGCATGGGAGGGGGGATTTGCTCAAATACCTCGTCCCTCATCCTCAGATAGTCTCAGCTACCTCAACGGGCCTGGCAGATGTTAGGAAGCAGCTGTGTGAGAGCAATGTTCACCCCTGAAAGCAAATATTATGGACTCTTAAGTTTGACAAAAGCCTTCAGGATATAGGATTGTTTTCCCAGATACTCAGAAAAGCTCTTTCTGGGGTTGTTTGTGGAGTCAGGACAGGGAGGGATGGGAGACAATTCCTTTATTTCCCTAGTTCCTGGCCCTTTACCAGTCAGTTCCTTTATCAGCGCTGTGCCAAAAACGCAGCCCTGGAACAGAGTGTGAGTTCTTCCTGGTGCTCCCACGAGAAGGTGACAAATGGGTATGGGTGAAACTTGCTGTCACATATGCTCTTTTATTGCTTTTATTCTATTACTGGTAATTGAAAGGTCAGCCAAATTTTTCTTAGACAATTAAGTGACATTTACAGACAGGAGACTGCAAGGAGCCAGAGCTGCTTCTCCAAGTGCTGCTGCAAATGCAGTGCCCAGCAGGTCTGATACGTCACCACTGCCAGTCTGTAAAACACCAGTGAGCAGCTGCTTAGGAATCATTCTGTACGTGGTACACCAAGACAAGCAGATTCTGGTCCAGGAACCTCCAAGGGTGAGTTTCCTCTCGCCGGTGGTGTTCGCACAGCCCGTCAGACAAAGCAGAGCTGTCTGGAAGGCCAAAGGAGCAATCTCAACACCAGGTTACATCTGGAAATGGGAAATCACAAGTATGGGGCAGCACAGGGGCAAAGCAGTTGTGTTAGGCTGGTGAGTGAGATCCAAACTGTTGAGGCTCATGCTCGGAGTGCTTGGTTCATAGAGCTGCCTCCTGCCCTGTCCTTACCTTCTGAGGGGTGGGAGAGGCGTGTCTGACCCCTGAAAGGGGCATGGTGCAAACTGGAATCCTCTCCCCTTTCAGAGGCAGGGTGGTGCTGGGGCCTTCCCCTCTCCTCTGGGTGAACAATCTGGTGAGGAGGCAGCAGCCACCCACCCACAGGGTGCCCACACCAGTTCTGAGCTGTGGTGCTTTAACCCCAGCCAGCAGCCCAGCACCGCGCGGCCGCTCGCGCCTCCCTCCCCCCAGTGGGATGGGGAGGAGAACTGGAAACAGTTAAAACTCATGGGTTGGGATAAGAACAGCTTCATAATTAAAAATAAAATAATAGTTGCAACAATAATAATTGTAATTATAGCATTGAACAATTGCTTTGGTTGGAAGAGACCTTTAAGATCATCGAGTCCAACCATTGCCCCAGCACTGCCGGGTCCCCACTGACCCGTGTCCCTCAGCACCACATCTCCAGGGCTTGGAAACTGTGAAACCCTTGCAGGGAGGGGGACTCCACCACTGCCCTGGCCAGCCTGGTCCTGGGCTTGACAACCCTTTTGGGAAAAATTTTTTCTTGATGTCCAACCTAAACTTCCCCTGGTGTAACTTTAGGCTGTTTCCTCTTGACCTATTGCTTGCTAGATGACAGAGCAGATGAAAAGGAAGATAACAGAAAGAGAGTGAAGTAAAACCCAAGAAAGAAGAGACGAGTGGTGCATGATGGAGTTTCTGCTGACCAATGCCCACCAGTCCCTGAGCAGAGATCTGCCCATCCTGGCCAACCCTCCCCCCAGTTTATATACTGAGGATGACATCCCCTGGTATGGGATATCCCTCTGGCTGGTTCAGCTCAGCTGTCCTGGCCATGCACCCCGGAGCTTCTTGTGCACCTCTTTGCTGGCAGAGCATAGGAAACTGAAAAATCCTTAACTTAGGATAAGCCCAACTTAGCAACAGCAAGACCCTTCAGTGTGTCACCAACGCCGCTCTCACACTGAATCCAAAACAGAGCTCTGTACCAGCTCCTAGGAAGAAAATGGACTCTATCCCAGCCAAAACCAGGC
Organism: Merops nubicus; assembly: GCF_000691845.1. Taxonomy (NCBI): domain Eukaryota; kingdom Metazoa; phylum Chordata; class Aves; order Coraciiformes; family Meropidae; genus Merops; species Merops nubicus. Next base: position 35,191 of record NW_008603514.1, on the reverse strand, counting down.
CACTAGTCCAACACACTGGGATTGCATCCCAGCCTGTGGTGGACCGTTGTGTTGTTTCACCCACTGGTAAAGAAAACACTTGGGTGACCTGTTGTTTGCTTAAATATTTCTGTAGTGAATCAGATTGCAGGGTCTGACATGGCTCGTTCCCTCAGACAAGAGAGATCTGACCCCAGCACTCAGCTGGGCAGCAGGGGACTGCTTCAGGGTGGCGTCGGCCGTTTACTGCTCCTAGAGGCTTTGCAAGGAAAAAGGCAGAGAAAAAATGGATGTGGTTAGAACATCCCTTCATCCTGGTGTCCCCTGAGGACAGAAAGATTTATTTGGGTTAGTGGTGCCTGCAGAATTAAAGTGGCCTCCTGGAAGTGCTCCTCTGGAGGAAGAGCTTCCTACAATTGTGACATGTACCCCTCTGCATTTCAGTGACTCTGACTTCAAAGCAAGGGGGTCAGAAATATTCCTATAAATATCTGACAAAGAGGGAGGATACAGATTTCAGTTGCAGACTCGGCTCTGAAACAGCAGCTCCATTATTCCCATGTGGCTCGTGGTTTGGTGTTCCAGCCCAAGGGAACTCATAGTCAGAAAGGGAAAGGGGAATGAACACTCCTTTGGGTTCTTAGTTATGTGCTGCTTTAGCTGGTTCCTACCATGGGCTGTAATTTGAGGGTTTTGAGGGCTTTGTAAAGTGCCTTTTTAAAATTCAAACTGAAAATTTTTGAACTGGGGATGAACCCGGATCTCACAGCAGAAGCCCTCCCACTGAAAAGGGAGATGCATGCCTGGATCTGAACTCACCTTCTGGCAGAGCACTCCTGGGAACAGCAACGTGTGCCTGGTGGTGACTCTCCAGCCTCCCCAGCTCACACCAAGCAATAGTGTGGGATCGTAGCTCTGTGAGAACACAGATGGCATATCCAAAACCTTGGTAAAGATGGTTCCAAGGGCGCTGTTTGCTGGACAACCTCTGGTTGAAGCATCACCCTGGTGGCTGTGTATGGTCCAGCAGCATGGCCATCAGCAGATCTAGAGGTGCTCCACGTGAAATGTGTCTTTCACAGCACCATTTTTGATGCCTGCTGTTGTTGCCCAAGCTTAGGAAAGACATTACTTCAGCAGAAAGTGGAGATGATGGAATGCTCTATGCCAAAAGGGAATGAAAAGGAAGAGCTACAATGGTGGCAAGTGGAGTCAGCAGCCTGAGATAACACGAGTGGTGGGCCAGGAAGCAGCCTGGGACTGCAGCTGAGCTCTGCTGATGGAAACACGTTTTAAGTTAAAATGGCTTTACTGCTATTTCAGCATGATCTGCAACATAGACACAGTAGGATTCTGTCCTTAAAAAGGTGAGCTGCTTGTGCTTGATGTCCAATTGTTGGATGTTGTTAACAGATATTAGTTGTTTAGCTTAAATAAGTGAGTTTTAAATAGAACAGTTCACTCAGGGTTGCAACATTGTGCCCTTTAGTTGCTGTTCACTTAGCTTCACTGATGGATCTGCTGAAGCCTTAGGCCACCAGCTGCAAACTTTCACCTAGATTGGCTGAACTTACACAGAACTTGGATCTGTTCAAGCAAGACAAGGCCCCCAGAGCCCACACAAACCAGAAGATAAGGAGGGTACGGGCGTCAGTGGCAGCTGCAGCTGGACAAGATAACAGCCTGCCTGGAGACAGGGAAGGAACCCCCCGAGGAGTCAGAAGGTGTCAGAGGATCTCAGGCCAGAGCCATTGGACCTAAGGGCTCGTGAAGCTTGCAGGAGGGGTGGATGCATAGTCTGTAAGAGTTTAAATGTGCTGGGATTTCTTTGTTCATTTTTTGTCTTTTACTGTGGGGTAACTAACACCCAGCTTCACTTCTTTAAGACTGCTGTAAGAGAAAGGATGACAGGGAGGTTACTGGGATTTCTTTGTTCATTTTTTGTCTCTCTGGAGGCACCCAGCTGGAGCTGCCCATGCAGCTGGACCCTCCTATAAAATTATTCATTTTTATGGGATTTGATGCCTGAGACTCTGCTTCAGGAGCCCTGAGGTTTGGACTGTGGGGTAACTAACACCCAGCTTCACTTCTTTAAGACTGCTGTAAGAGAAAGGATGACAGGGAGGTTATACAAATGCACTCAGATACTTGAACTCATGCCTGGAGCAGCAGCAGAAGTTGCTCCATTATGTGGAACCCCTTTCCTTATAACGCTGAGGAGGATTTGGAGTTTCAGAGTAACTGCCCAGAGTTAAGTCCATCTAGTCAGGCTAACCCAGTATCACAAGCCACTAAGTTTTCCTTGCATGCTTTTGCTCAAGCTTAAATGCCAAGCCAGTACTTCAGTCATCATATAACTGCAGTGCCCAGCACAGGAAGGGACCGAGTGGAAGCAGGGCACCATCACTGCTGAGGTGTGTGCAGGTGGGGTCTCCCCACGTTTCCATCAAGGAAATCAACCCTGGATGGCAGGAGAAGGCAGAAAAGCAAGTGTACCCCAAAACAACCCAGCCCCTCAACAACTTCTCCCTAAAATCTGGTGACCAGAGTAACCTTGGACCTGCATGCCCTCAGGTCTGCCAAGGATATTCTTGGAGTCCAAGAGAGGACATCGAGCTCCTGCTGCCACTGCTTTGGAGGGAGGTAGAACATCCCCAGCAATGGAAGCTGACTAACAAATGTAGGGGGAAAAATCCTCTTACATTTACTGGCAATCAGCTGATGCTGCAGGACATGGAATCTGATTATAATTATTGTCTTAGGGTAGAGCTGTACCTTTTATGAGCATGTCCCATTATGGAAGTGAATCCAAATCGCTCACAAATCGTTTCATAGGCCCTGGGGAGACCAAGATGTTTTGAGTCACATTTTCCTCCCCTTTCATGTGTGCAGAGGCAGAGACTCTCACAAACACTGGAGCAGAGCATGTATCCTAGAGAGAAGTTGAATCTTGCCATAAAGGTGCCAGGACATGGCAGCACCGTTATTCTTTCTGGTCACCTCTGGCTTTTATTCATCTGGTTTCAAATAAATGGTGTCTTAATTCATGGTAGAAATTATTAGTTTCTCAAAAGCAGGTAATTGTCTTGCTACCTCATATGAGGTTGAATCATTCCCATCACTGAATTTGTCTAGGTATCTATCAAGAGTTGTCACCCTCCCAAACCTTTCTGTTGATAAGCTGAAGAAGTTTTATGCCACATAAGATGGGGCCCATTTCCCCAGTGGGAGTCTGTGCTTAAATTGGTGCCTTTTGGAAACCATTAATGAGTTAACCACATTTAAAAATATCTACACATTCCTTGGAGAAATTTGTCAGTAAGCAGTTCAACCTCTGAGTAAGAGCCATGAAAAAGCTGGGCTGGCTATAGCTGGTTAACTCCATATTTCCTTTGAAAATGAAGTACACAAATTATTCTTACATGTAAGAAAAGTTTAGGAGTTTCTATAATTCCTGTTATTGCATGCAGGTGTATTATCTGTGTGTTACAGACACCCACGCATACATATGTGCATAAATCTATGTAGAAAAGAGAAAAGAGAGCACACACAAAACCCACTTGCTGTGTGCCAGGCAGTTGTGGAAGCCAATAATGGGCAGTTAGCTGTGGAGAGAGCTGTGGAGAGCACGGGGGAGAAGAACACACTTACTATTAATGCTGTTCATTTGTAGAGGTGCTCACAAAGAAGCAGCTGTTTGACACTTTCTTCTGAAATATGAAGCATTAGACATTGTCAGAGCCAGGATACAGGGCTAAGTGGACTTTAACTGCCTGCTGTTGTGATTCTTATCTTCTTCTATGGGGTGAATTAGAATTCTTTGGATCAATGAATGTACACAGTCTTTTCTTGTATCAGAATAACATTACACATCCTCTTGTCATTATAACCCACCAGAAGATTATTTTCAATGATAATGACAAGACCACGTCAATCACAAGACTTTTGTAGTGGGAATTTGCTTCTTATTGCATCTTTCATGTGTCAAATTTTCCCTTTTTTTTTTTTTATTTCTTCTTGAATTACCACTCAGAAGCTGGTAGCAAAATGTTCAGAATTTTAAAAAGTGTAAAAGCAAATGTCTCACTTCTGCTGCCACCAGTACTGGAAGTTATAGCAGCATTAGCTTCTGTGCATCCATGATGACAAAAATGGCATAGGCAGAGCCTACATTTTGTTCTGCTTAAATGTCTGTACAGATCACAGCTTTTCCCTGATAGACACTATTGTTGGGAAACATTAGTATGCACTACCTGTATTTTGCTGTGTTCAAAGGAAGCAATCACAGAGCACTTCATTTATTTTACTAAGAGCTCAGTAAATGCTGCACTGTTGCCATTCTGCAAAGAGGGTATTTTCAGGTAGAGGCATTATCATGAGCAGATTCTTTTCAAATTCCAGGAAGAGTGGGATATTTTTATTTGGCATAATGAAGTCTGAAGCACTTATAAAATTTGATTGTTTAAGGCCTCAAATTTCCTACATGCTTAATTATTTTTACTTTATTAAGTGCATTGGAAATGTCTTCTGTGTAGACAAGTTCTTCTAGGCCAAATGTTAGATCCTGAGCTCAGTGTGTAACTGATGAAGACACTGATCCTGTCCCCAGGATCTGAAAAACATAGAAATGGGTTACAGAAGTTGCCAACTAAAGAACAACTGTACCAGGATGGTAACTCATAAAGAGCAAAGTTTTAGCTCAGATATTGATGGAGCAACTAACTTGATGTGGCTGAAGTTGGGCAATCTGGGTCCTCTTAGTGTCTCTGGAGAGAAAGGAGCATTTGCAGATATGTCTCAAACACTGCCCTGGATTTAGAGATCAATCTCCCTCTGAAATTTTAGGAAGTTAATTCATGGTTTCCAGTATGAGGGATAGGAGCATAAGGACTCCTGAAAGTCAGTAGGAGTTAGGTTCCTAAATTGGGAAGATGCTTTAGCAATGGGGCTGGTTATCACCTCGTTTAGCACATTACCTTTGTTTTGGTCCTTCTGTGCACTTTTGCTTGGGGTTATTTGTCCTTGTAGTAAATAACCAGTTTAAAATTAATTATAATTGATTAAGTCTTTAGTTTCGTACTTTGCTAATCTGTAAAACTTCCCAAGAAAAATGGTGTCATAATTGCAACGTTTTGCACCTTGACATTAAGTGTATATTTCACTCATGGCCAATTTAAAAATCAAAATAGAAACTTTGTAATAATCTTCCTTTACAGTTTGGATTATGAGAAGCTGAGAATTCCCTTAGGCTTGATTGATAAAACATGGCATTTATCCTATTCCTAGGATGATGTTCAGCAAACTTTATGACAGAGGGAAACAGCTGGTAAAGTGGGTTCACGGAAAGGTGAAGGTAATATAGACATAAAAACCAAGAGGATAATGATTTTAAAAGGGATAATAGTTGTAATAACACCATTAACCTTTTGCTTCAAATTATTGAATGTGTGGTCTCTTCAGCAGACTAATCAAAGGTTTGCATTAACTGCAATGCAAGAGAAAGTGGCAATATACAACCTGAGGTTATTTTTTTCCTTCTTCCAATTATTCACTCTCAAACCCCTACCAAAAAAAAAAAAAAGAAAAAAAAAGAGGGGAGAAAACCCAACCCTTTGGCTGCTGAAGACCCCTTCTGAGTCTGAAATGAAGCTGGCTTGCTTTCAGAAGAGGCACGCTCCAGGTTCTTTCCTGCTTTCTAAAAGCTGGATTTTGCAAGGGAAAAAAATAAATGAAAAACAAAAAGAATTTGTTATAGATACATAGAACTTAGAGATGTGAAGAGGCAGCAAAGTGCTCCAGGGCAATGAGAGCTGTTTGGTGGTACCACATGGAGGGGGCCCAGCAGCAGAGGCTCACCTCCAAGGGCAGGTGTGCACATCTCTGCAGACACAGCGTAGGCACGGCACTGCAGAGGGCTGGTGGCTCTCGTGGTCACTTCTGGTATCTAAACAGCTTGTTCAGTCTGGAACAGATCAAAACTGCCTCTTCTGCTTTTGGGTGACGTGCACTCGGGGTTGACGAGCAGAGGCAGATGATGCTTTGACAGTTTATTCACATGCTAAAAGGCAAACGCATCGATGGGGGAAAGTTGCCATAGATGATGGAGGAGCTCACGGTGACTTGATTGAATTGTTCAGGAATTTGTCCAGTTGGACAAATCTGCTCTGTCACAGAGTTTGCAGGTGGCAGTCCTCACTGTTCAGAGCACCTTGGGTTGGGAACCTCCCTTCTGTCTGCACTCAGTGGAGAGATAGCCACCCGAGTTAGGCACCCAAAGCAAGGTTGTCTGACTGGCTTGCAACGTGTCGTGTCACTCTAGTATGAAAGGAATACCTGTAAAAGGAAGTTTGCACCAGTCCCTGCTGACAGAACCTCCTACCATTAACAGCCCCACTCTGGGGAGTCAGAAGACAGTGAAAGACTTCAGGGGCAGCGTGCCTTGAATTTGAATTAACCAGATTGAATTTAAAATCAACAAGCTGAAAGGGCCTGAGATGAGAAGTCAGAACATTCAGAGGAAATGAGAACTGTTCCAGGAACTAAAGGTGAGAGAAACACTAAGTCACATTAAAAATATTCAGTAAGAGAAGAGACACCTTTTCTTTTCCTGGACACCTTCTCTTAGAAGTCGTCTATAATCAGTAACCTTTCCCAGGCACTTTCCCAGGCTGTTTTTAGTAGCTGAATCCTTTGTTTCAAAACCACCCATTGATTCAAGGCCTTAAGTGAGAAGTAATTAAGGTGGACAGAAATCCTGCTGGCTGTATGGATGTATGAGGTGTAGAAGAGAGAGGCAGAAAGGGGCGTGAATGGATTTTTCCAAAAGATAGTTCTCCCCACACACGAGTCTGCTGCAGGGTACTGTTAAATACATGTGCCTGTAGATCTGCAGCTCTGGGCATCTTTCTGTCTGTCGGTCTCTTTGCTTCCATACACACACGTGCTGCTGTACATACGTGTGTGTTGCTGAAAGATAATGAACTGTTTAGGCAGTACTTTGTCAGAATATCATTTAAAGAGTTACAGCCTTTTAATGCACAGCAGTTTAAGCAAACTCCAAGGTTCTTACTTGACAATAAACCCATTAAATCATCTTAAATACCATGTCATAATGACAATTTGATGCCACCAGATGTGGCACCAGGGATTTTTTTTTTTTAAATGCTTTCCTGGAGATACAGCTTCCTGCATTTTAAACTCTCTAGCCTGTTTGCACAGCTGTTAGATCACAGAGCTCTGCCATCTTTTTGCCTTGCATCAGTTATTCACTAAATCATGTGTGGCACGACTACAAACTCGCTGCGTATGAACCTTTTAGGCTCGTATCCACTTCACCCTCATGAAGGCTGAGTGGTTGGGCTCTATGGCAGAGGGTGTATGAGGGTTAAAATCCAAGAGCAGTGTCCATTCTAGCTGTGGAGCTCCCTCATGGAGAGGTTTTTAAGGTGCAGTCAGATTACCCTTTGCACACCCCTCTTCACTGGCTGCTTAGCATCCTGGATCTGTGGAAAACAGAGATGCTTGGCCACTTCCCTGGCTTTTCTCACCTTGTTAGCCAAAAAGGCAACCAAACTGGTAGTATGGCACCACTTCTACACGAGGCAGACGTGGAAGAGGGACATGTTGGTAGAATACAACAAGAGCCTGAAAAAAGCACCTCTCACAAAGAATTAGTCTCACACAGTACATGCTTCATAGTGGAGCAAGTGGCAGGAGGCTGTGGAAGAACTCAGAGGCCAACAACAGAAATATGCTGCACGAGGGGCAAAATGAGTGGAGGCAATATGGCCCTGAAATATGGTGGTCCAGTAGCAGCCCCTAATCCAAGAAGTCCCTCATTTCTGACTGACAGAGCTCAGGAGGCCATCTGATGAGCAGGCTGTTGATTTACCTGCCCAGCAGCAGTGGGGTGATGGGACTCTGGGCTTTGCTCTCGTCCCGTTTGGGGGATCATGTTTTTGGGCTTTTTGTCCCACTGAGTTTGTGTGGGTGTGCTGTGTGAGCTGAGGTGGTGAGTGGGGCTGCTCTCCCTCTGAGACCTTGTGTTAGACGTGTGTTTTCCCTCAGAAGGGTGCTGGGCATGTGAGAGACGTACTCTGGCCAGGATCTGAGGTGAGGTGGTGAATTTTGTGCAGTTAGAACTTGCTAATAAGTGTGATCAGGTCTGAGGTGCAAGTGTTGATGGCAGGACCTGGAGCAGCTCCTGAGAGGGTCAAAATCATGGTCTGTGACCCCAGGGGATCGCTGTGGGCATTTCCTGAGGGTCAGGAAGACTGGCACAAGACACCAAAAGCCTAAGTATAGGTGGGTGACAAACATCTGCTCAGCCTGAACGTGCTTCGGCGTCAGCACGATGCCGACCTCTTATCAGTGCTGAAGGATTATTAAATCCTGGTTTAGTGTGACTTAGAAATACTCCTCAAAGGACCGATTCAAAGCCCAGTGGAAAGATTACCATTGCCTTAGTTTGATTTGCTCTTCAGCTCTGGGGCTGACACGTGAGTGTTTGAGCAGCTCTGTGTTGAAGAGGGCATGAAATGCTGTCTAGATGATCCTCCAGTGAAGTGTAATATGGGATAACATCAGTAAGTACAAAACAGGAGCAAAATCACAACGGCGTTTGAGCGACTTGTGATAGCAAATGAGGTGGAAAAGTTAAATGGCTATAGAAGAGGATCCCCAGAGGTTGGATTGCAGCATGATGCTGGTAGGAGCCCAGTTGTTGTCATACTGGTATCAACATGTGGAGCTCTAAATCTTTTTGGATCGTGGCTGAACAGAGAGATTTGCTTGTAGCTGCCTTTTCTCTTATTCATAGTGTGTAGGCTTTCCTCCTCTCCTACCAGCAAACAAATAAACACTCTGTGCCAGCTATAGCAGCAGTTTACATGGAAAAGCAATGAAGCCATTTCAGGAAAGTATTAGATGTAATTCTGGCTTTTTTTTTTGCTGTCACTTAGTGGTTAGGAAGAGGAGAGGCACTGACGTGCAGAGCCGGGCGGGTATTATGCAAACTCCTCTCACAGCCTCATTGACTGTTTGTGGACCCCCATATCTCTCTGCTTCCATCTGTTGTTTTAGGACTAAGTTGTTTGGAGGATGTCCAAATTCCCTTCCCTTCCCCAACTTTGGTGAAGTACCTGCCTGCCTTAGGCTCCCTACACAGACAACAGAGAGAAAGAAGCTTCTCCAAGAAGCCAGGGGATGCTCCTTTCTCTTCTCCCCCTTCCCTCCTTCCCTCTTCCCCTGGCTGCACAGGGGTTCTGTAGGGTGCCTAAATACATTGCCCGAGTCAAGGACCAGAGGTGGATGGGGTGAATCTGGGCTGTGCTGCTGTCTTCAGCTGGTCATGGCTCAGAATTCAGGTAACACAGTCTGTGAGGAGTGTGAATGTGTGACCAATTGGTTGCCCTGGCCCACAAGTGGGCAGCAGGAGAAGCTGCCATGCCTCAGTCTAGGCAGTAGCTTCTGGCTGAGGCAGTATTTCAAGAGCTAACAAGGGAACATCAAGCTTATCCAAGAAAACAGAAATGACACAGAAGATAAATAAGCAAAGCATATAAAACATGAATGCAATCCTATTAAAATTAAGTAGGTTTTAATTTCTGAAAAGAATGACATTTTGGTGTTAGACTTACTGAACAGGGAAAGATTATATGCATCATTAAAAGAAAATGTTTTCAAGGGCCCTTTTAAAAAATTGTATCCGTGTTTGCAATTGCCATGTGCAAAATATAAAAATCAGAGAAGGGAAAAAAAAAATCAGCAAGCAGTGGAAATAGCCCATTTTGTGAATTATAGGAAAAAATATACCATCTGTGATTTAGTGCAGTTCCCAAGATCCCATCTGTGATTGAAGCATAGTTCTCATTGAAGGCTGAATCCCTGAGCTGTTCCATATGAGAAAATATTTCTCTTAGAAGATGCTTGGGCTAATAGGTTTGTTTTTCTGGAATATGGCTCTTCTAGGTGAGACATAAAATCCTAGAGGCCTAATTTTGTCTCCAGTGGCTGACTAGAGCTAATGTCAGGAAAAGCAGGAGTAAAAGGAGGTCAAAGATCTAACCACCTTCTCCTGCAAAATTTCTGTACTATTTTTTTTCAGGTCAGGTTGTTGGGTCTTAAAGTTCTAGGTGCTGATTCCTTAACCTCTAGCATCAGATGATGTGGTCACTGGACTCCTTGCACAAGAGCTCATGGTGGGGCTGCAGCTGCACAGGAGAAGCTCTCAGTCCCTCCTTTTGTTGCTGCTGGTTTATTTTGCAGCAGAACAGAACGAGAGGTGCCTCATCCGGCAGCAGACCTCTGATGCAGCTGCACTTCTGCCATCCTCTGCTACCTTTCTGTGTGCTGTCATTGTGAACTCTTGGTCTTTGTCCAGAGGTGGCTGGTATTTAGGTGTACCAGGTATTTATAGAAATGCAACACATTTCATCCCAATCCCCTGCTAATTGCACAGACACTGGTACAGGCTGGCGCAATTTCAGTCGCCACTGAAATTGATATTTGAGTAATAAATGCACTCACCTGTTTAATACATGTTTATATTTTCTACTCGGTGTAATTACATGCTGATTATACAATTATAGAAAATACTTACGGATTTTGCACAATTATGCTTTTGCTGAAATCATGCCCACAATAGAACCGTGTGTGTGTGTGCTGGGAGAACAGAGCCCTGGCTGGCTGGCTCGGTCGTGCCGGGCTGGTGCAGCTCCCTCTCCAGGAGAGTGTGGGTTCTTTTCTCTCCTGTGGGGCCATCTGCCTCTTACAAAATGGTTTCAGCTTTATTAGAAAACACCTTTGATAAGAATGGTCATCCAATTTCGGGACGAGGTGCACGCAGGCTGGAGATGCAGCTGCCCAGAGAGGCCCCCCCGAGCTGCTGTCCCTCTTATGCTGAGCTGGGGGGATTGGGCCCCCAGCCCCAGGCTCTGCTTGCCTGTGCTGATTTTGGGACAAGCGTTTCACTGTGCCCGTGCCTCCTGAGAGCAGCGCAGGCGTCCTGCCAGGCTCAGGCTCCCCACCACCGTGGAGCGTGCGGGGATGGGGCAGGGCGGTGTCACGGCACGCGGTGACCTGCTGCAGAACACGGCAGCAGCTGGCTCTGGTCCAGCACCCTGGGCTGGGAGCTCTCCTGCTTGGAGGAGGTTCCCAGTCACCGGCTTAATCCAGATGACTAAACAAACAAGGCACAGCCATTGATAGCACCGGCATCCGTGTCTGCGCTGGTGGCGGGGGAGGGATTCGCCCAAGCCAAGACAACAAAGCGGCAGCAGAGCTGGGAGCAGGACGCCCACCTCCCACCCCCCCTGCCTGGGACCAGCCTGCTGCCTGCACGGCCCCGTGAAGGGAAAAACGTCCTGTTCAACGGGCTAAACAGACCTTTGCCTCTGCCATGTGCTCCGGTCTTGCAGCCAAAGGGTTAAAAAGAAATGAGTGTGTTGGGCATGCTCTGCCGAGTGCCCGAAGTCTGGACACGAATGACCAAATTGCTTTTTACTTTTTAAATTAAGGCCTCTGTCTGCACGCACGCAGCTCACACTGCTGTTCCATTAAATAAAAGAATTTGTTCCCACTCTTATTTTTAATAGGGTAAGACCCTGCCATTCCATCTCACAACTTTACTGACACGAGATCTTATTAAAAGCAATCCTCCCCCTCTCCTCCTTGAAATCTGGGCTTCTGATGGCTCTGTCCACATTGTGTTTGTTTTAGATACACAGCTCTGCAGCTGCTGCTTCCTCCTCCTCCGAGAAATGACAGCATAACTGTTGCATCCACTAAAAAAAGGTAAATAAAATTAAACGAAGAAGAACAATACATCTCTGGCAGAGGAGAATAATGCTTTTAAGGCATGTATCTAAATTGCACAGCCTGGTCTTAATTGTAAGGGTAATTCTTTGTTATTTCAAGCAACTTGGAACACGACAGCAAGTGCACGCTCTTGGTGTGCATCCAGAGAGATTTCTGGGCAGAATTCTCCTGAGCTGGAAGGAGATGGATGAGTCTTTATTAGGTGAATAGGGCTGGAGTCTGGATGAGAGGGACTGGAAGTGCGTGGTGTAGTTGGTTGGTTGGCTGTTTTGGGGGGTGTTTTAAGCACAGACAGTGCTGGATGAGGCCTGGCCACTTCTGTCTGTTGCACTGTCTCTGCTGTCACTGAAGAAGCCACCGCCAGCTCTGGAGGCAGTGTGCTGGTAGTTCCTGGTGCTGTTTAGCCATGGCTCTGGGGCTGGGGTGTAATTTCTAGATGTCTGTTAGGTTCTCTGGCAAAAGTCCCCTTGAATTTGCCTGGAATTTATGTGAGGAGCTGGGAAATGGTATTAAAGCAGAACAAAGCAAGAAACAGTAATGTGAGCTCATACGCTAAGTTAGGGGAGGACAATATTTCTGGTAGCATCAGAAACTGGAATTGGTTTTGAGAATCATCCAGCTGTGTCTGGAATAAAGGGAATCTGTGTAGATGTGGGATCTGTTCTAGCAGCTTGGGTAATTCAGAAACTGCATAGCTGAGATTTTGGGGGAAAGCAAGTTGTTGGAGGGGATCTAGAGCCAGCAGACAGTGAGGTGGCTGGGGAGTGGAGAGGACCTGGTGGAGTGATCTGATGGAGGAAAGGAGAAGAAATACTTCCAAACAATGAAACACCACCCTTGGTAAGGAGGTAGGAAGGGATGAGAGAGCAAAAAACCCAAATCCAGGTGATGACTTCAAAAACATTGAAATCTTTTATTTAAAAGAGCGAGAGAAAGCTGTGAAAGATGGAAGTGCATTGTCTGTTGAAAGTAGCTAAGAAAGACCTTGGGGAGGATCAGGCTGGGCAGGAGCACTGCTGCTCCGGGGGAGTAGCAACAGTTGATGGTCAGCCAAGGTCAATGCCTTATCAGAAGGATGAGGGCTAGAAAAGGAACGAACAAGCTTTCCAGACCAGGTGAGGCAGCACTAGTGGGAGGTTCCCCCTGGGTGTTATCTGGAGGTGTCTGGAGGAGGTGGTGAAGACGGGCATCGGCTGGGGAGAGCCCGCAGCCTGTGCCGGCAGCCTGGGCTCTCTGCAGAGCGGCCCGTGTGCTGGGAGGGTGGCAACCACGGCTCCTTCTGTGTCTGGAGGGCAGCCTCAGCTTTCTGCTCATCACCTTTGCCATGCAAGCCCTGGCTCGTCTGCCCCCGAGAGAGCAGCAGGCTGTTTATGGTGGCCCCAGCTGGCTTTCTCTCCTGCCCAGTGTGCGGAACACTCGCTGTGCCCCCGGCTGCTGCCTGCAGGCCAAGCCTGGGAGAGCGTGGGGTGGAACCTCAGCTGCCAGGAGAGGAGGAGGGTGCTCCAGACCATGCTCACGTACCTGCTCTGCAGGACAGGCTGAGGCTGACTCCGGGTTGCTGTTCCAGCGTAGCCTCAGGGATAAATAAGAGGAGTCACGCTGGCATGGATGCTAGCCCTCACACCAGCTCCAGGGGTCAGCAGGGAAGGGGCAGTTCCTTGTCCTGGGCCAATCCAGCAGAGATTCTGAGGCACCTGCACGTCTCCCTCGCACTGTTTCAAGGAGGGGTTTGTTCTGCCAGGCTGGACCGTTCTCTCTCTGCTTTGTTGGGCACGGCTGTGAGTAACACAGCATCTCTCAGCTCCCCTTGGGTCACCAGATTCCAGGCACGAACTGAGGACGACATCTGGCCCTTTGAAATGATCCAAGAAGTACCAGACCCAGCCTAGCATGAGAGCAGGAGGAATCCATAAACCCAAAGCAGCACAGTCATTTGCTGCTGCTGCAGTTTGCTGAACGGCAACAAGGTCATTGCTGGGTCCGTTTTTGTCTTTTAATCAGGAGGAAGATTTACAGCTTTTGGAGTGTCTGGCCTAGCCATTATCGTACAGATGCTCCTTGCATATGCTCCAACTTGAGGCGAAACACAAAGTAGTTGGATATTAATATAAGCCAGAGCTCATCATGAAATAATCACTTCACCAGAGGATTTATCCTTTGGTGAAGGTGAGAATTTGTCTGGGAACCGATCAGGTTCTTCTCGGTGGACTAAACACTGAATTAGGACCGAGGAGGTGGTGAGGGAAAAGTCTTGCCCTGTAAATGAGGGCAATAAATGAGTTTTTCATTTAGTTGCATAAGCTCTTGACCTTTCTTGCTGCAAAGTGCCATCTAGTGTTCACAGCCATGTCTGCCGGCCCCTCGCCAGCCAGGAGCTGGAGTGTCAGGCTGAGGATGGCTTAAAAAGAGTGAAGTGAAGGCAGACAAGCAAACAAACTGTAATTGTTAATAGCCAGATGTCACTGGTCTTTAATATTTTAAGATTGTGGTAACTGCAGCAAGTGGAGCTTCTTTATGACGTGATGGAATAGGAGATGGGAGGTGTGTGCAAAAATTCAGCTGGCTCTTGGCCAGCAAAGCCATGACTGTGCTGAAGGGGCATGTTGTGGAATTTCATGCACAAAATATATGCCCAGTGATGTGTCAAATTTGCATGTGCAGGGAGCATCGTAGCTTTGTTAATGTTCTCTGTGCTGCAGTGGTGCTTCTGCCTGCTCGTGAGGGAGGTGGAATCGGGCACTGTCTGCAGGGGGGTCCCTTCCAAACCAGCTGCAGTGGTTTGGAAGTGGTTTGGAAGTGGTTTGGAAGGTCAGTCCAGGAATGGGAGAGCACCTTAATGACCATCATCCACTGTGTAGGTGCATGCAAGTTAATTGTGCTTGCAAATGAACCATGCAATAACAGCTGTACTTCACAAGCCTAAAATCAGACCCAGACCTAAGCGTCTAAAGTGCAAGAATCAGGGAGGGAGATGATCCACAAGAACGCTTGGAAACTGTAGGTGGAGGGGAGATTAAAAAGTGCACAAAAATAACTCTGCATCCAGATTTCTATCTGGGGCCTCTTTCACACTGGGCTGGGGCTGTCCTGATTGGCCTGGAAATCTCCCTGCCACATCTGATCACCCCTGAAACCACCCCGAGCACAGACCTCAAACACAAAGGTGGTTGGTATTATTTGTTGTTATCTGCAAAGAGCTGACAGCACTTTAGAAATGCCAGAGGAGTCATGCCTTGGGTTTTGCTCTTACAGTGGCCACGAGCAGAGTCTAATTAGCCCAAACAACGTCCATGATAGAGAACAACCCTACTGACAGGGAGCAAATTAGGTCTCTGACCTAGCAAAGCATTTCGCCATGTGCCACATTTTTTAGTACGTGTATCTCTGGATTAAGACCTGGATGATGTAACCTTTTGCTGCCTCTAATTTTTTTGATTGCAGTATGAAGCACAGCTCAGCTTGCTGGCTCAGAAATCCCTGTGTATGGTGTTAATCTGCTTTCTAAACTGGCTCCTTGTGTCTGGACAAAGCACAAGGGTTTCCTCCTATACCAAAGGATCTTTCCCATCTACTTTCCTAGACTTTCTGTAGGAAACCCCATCCCTGTGTTCAGCCATCCATGCAGCTGGCTCCACGCTGGTGCTGGTTCTTAGAGCTGTGGGGAAATGTAAGACTGACCTTAGTGTATCTGTGGCATGACCACTTGCCTGATGTCTCAGCAGTGATGCAGACCTTGTTGTGACAACAAGTCACCTTCTGTCAGTCCTTCTGCCCAGTTGTGTGCTCACACACGGTCTTAAGGCTGTCTCAGCACAAATGGCAACAGCTTCTCCTTTCTCTTTGCTCCTTTGTGGTCTGCTCAATCTCTCTCGTGTTCCTTGTCTCCCCTCAGTGATAAATGACAAAGCAAATGCAACAGCAGTGAAGAACCTGGAAGGCTGCACAAACTATAGGGGATGCTGAGAAATAGCCAGTTTTATCTTCTTGGAGTCTGGGAAGCAGAATTTGACTCTGAGCTTGAGGGAGTCACCTTGCAGTCAGAAGTGACATGACCTATGTGAATATTTTTAGAAAACTCCTTGGCAATGAGGACTTCATGAAAAGCTACTTGTGCCTCAAAGAGAGTTTTGAGTTTAAGGTTTTACCCTGGATCTTCTCATGCTACAGCAGAGGTTTATCTTCTGCAAGGCAGGCTGGGAGCATGTCTGCTTTGCTTCCCAAGCCACATTATAACCTGGTGGTTTCAGGGTGGGGAGAACAGGAGGCTTAAAGGAGGAGACGCCATCTGAAAATTGGTGGGTGTTAGACTTGATGATCTGCTTGCAGCCCAGTTCAAGGTTGGTTTGGGTGGGTGTGCCACAAAATCCTGTGATACCTCCTCTTTCCCCATACTCGTTGTTGGACATTTGAAATATCTGGGCTAGATGAATCTTTGGTCTTCCCTCATGTTACTGCTTTTATCTCCCATCTTCTTCGTTCCCTGCTTGAGGGAACTTCCCAGCTCATGCTGTGAGTGATTGTTGTGACTGTTTCTCATTTGCACTGGCCAGAAGTGCCTGGTGAGCCCATGCCCAGCCTACCTGAACCTGCACGTTCACAGGCTCCTCAGTTAGCAGGACCAGAGACATACAGCTAAGAGAATGCTTCTGAGCTGTGGAGAGGCAACCTCAGGGTTACATGCAAACCTCTGAGGTTGCCTCTCCATCACTCATGCAGGATTATACTGCAAGTGGAACCAGTTCTTTGGCAAAGCCCAAACACGATGGAGGATGTGCCCAAACAGTACAGAGTGTGCTGAGAAACTTGGACTGGGTTTTGTTTCTTGTCGTGGCCTCAGAGCAGCAACATTTGTGCAGACCAGGTCTGAAGATGGGGGAAAAAGCCCACCCTTCTCTTAATTAGTTACAGCACAGTGTGTTTCTCAGTGCCACCTCTTGGCCAGCAGACTGTAGGGCTTCATATGAAGACTGGAACATCTTGTATGATGTGAACATGTTAAACCTGCTCTGCTCCATGATGGTGTTTCATGGAAGAAAGGGAGCCAATAATGTAAGTTAGCACAGAAGAATAGCCTGAAATATTTGTATTTCTTTCTACATTTTAATTTCATTGTTTTCAGCTATCTGTGAGCTGAGAAGAATTGCACACAGCTGCTCTTTAGGTAGCTGCTCACCCTTCAGGAGAGGTTTTCAAGACATAAAACATGCAAATCTGGTTTGTAGCCTGAGTTGGGGCACTGGTTTTAAACTTGAGCAGGATAGGTTTAGATTAGACATTAGGAAGAAGTTCTTTACTATGAGGGTGGTGAAACACTGGAACAGGTTGCCCAGAGAGGTGGTGGAGGCCCCATCCCTGGAGACCTTCAAAGTTGGGCTTGTTGGGCTTCTGAGCAACCTGTTCTAGTTGGGGGTGTCCCTGCTCTCTGCAGGGGGGGTTGGACTAGATGACCTTTTGAGGTCCTTTCCAAATAAAGGCATTCTATGATTCTGTGGTGTAGCTTCCATTTCTAGCCAGTGGTTTTAGTTACATCTCGGTGGTGAGCTCTTCTAACCAGGAGTATCTGATTTTTTGTTTTTGAAACATGGATGCTATCCTAGTTCCCAACTACTGATTAATAAAATGAACTCAGTAATATATTAGAAAAATACCTTCTAATATGAATTACATATGGCCCAGCTTTACTGCCTCAATCACTGACTGGAATGGTTTATCCAAGCGCTTATCTTTAAGCCTCAAAATAATCCCCCTGAACTCAGCAGTAGAAGGCAGCCCTCAGTATTAAAAATAAAATCTCCAGTCGTAGCATTTTACAATTCTAAGACCCAGCCACCAAACTGCCAATTGCAAGTGTCCTTTTCATTTTGGCTTCTCTTGGGCATATTACGTGATTCTAGTTTTACTCACTGAAGTTTCAGATGATTGTTTTTGTTTGTTCACAAGAATTAGGGCAGAGGTTCTTACTCTTAATTGGCACCATCTGGAAGTGAGAAGGAAATTGCTCAGGATGAAGGTGAAGATGAGGAAAGGCTTTGCACTCTTTCATGGTTGCACAACTTTCCCTTTTGGAATAGCCACATCTGACCAGGGAACTGGCTCACCCTCTGTTTCTGTTGGAGGCTGGAGGCAGAGGGAAATTTTCTTTCAGGAAAAAAGACAATCTACACATTGCCAGCAGAACCAGAAAATAATCATTTAAAAGCAGAAAGTTGCACAATTCGGGCTGCTGGTGAACTAGGCCTTTTTATGCAAATTGAATATCTTTGTTCCCAGTTTTTTTCCCCCAATCTTGCACCACTTGTTCAGCATTTCCTGATTTTCTGGCACTGGTTTCCATAGCTGCGTGCAGTCGCACTCTCTCACAGATGTCATTCTGTGTTCAAAGCACTGAATGCTACAGGGCATATTAGTGGTTTTATGCTTTAGATCTATCTTTATGTAACTTCAGAGCTCATTAATATATACCATTTTGTGTGATTAAAACACAACAACCTGGCACACGAGCAGCTTTGAACGGGAGAATGGATTGCAAGGAAAATGGCTTTCTTCTCATTATGCAGATTTTCAGCTAGACATGAGATGGGCCCAGCGAGCCAATGGGCAAGGCACAGCTTCTGCCAGGTAGTCACTCCCTGGCTGCAGCCAAGCAGGCTGAGTGCCAAAAGACCCCCAGAAAGAGTCAAATGCTGCTTGAGATGTAAAGATTATTAACATCATGATTTCACAATAGTGGATGCAAACGATTGAAAAATCCCAGTGAAAAATCCTTTTAAGGATAAGATCCCAGGGAAAGCCATTCTCTTCTGCTGCCTGAGAAGCTAGAGGCAGGTCTGAAGTGTGGGGGTACCAGAGTGACTGGGTTTGCTATGAATATCTAAGAGCACAGACCAGAGAGTTGTAAATACTCTGGCTGTTGGTGAGGCACAATTCCCCCAGCAGTTACAGCCTGAGACGTTGACACTAATGGTGTTGTGCCAGAAAAGGATTAAAATTATGTGTGCCAGAGCATAGTTCTCTAACTGTGGTTGCTGGCTTTGAAGGATCGAGGTGATGAATATTTCCTGCACCAAATCAGGTGATGTGGGAATTTTTCTCACCTTTCAAGTTGCCTTCTGCTTAACGACACCAGCCTGTTGCCAAAGCACAGTCTGTTTCAGCCACACACACACCCCAGAAAAGGTTGCAGGCATTGTCCCTGTCCCTGACGTGGCTGTCTCTCCTACCAGGGTATCCTGATAACCTCCCAAGAAGATCACACAGCACAGGTCTACGTCCTCAGTCATGCTGTGGTGGCTGCAATGACGAGGATCAGTGGGAGGAATCAGGAACCAAAACCAGCTCAGGATCCAGAAGCTCAGAAATCTGAAGGTAGGAAAGCTACTCGGTGCATCTGACAGCAATCAGGGTACAAATGTGGTCCTGAGGAGCAGAAGGACATTTTGGTGTGAGAAGGAAGGGGATCAGTGCAGTGTGAAATGAAACTGACTGTTACTGAGGTCCTGGTGATGCTGTAGGTGCACGTGCTTGGGCAGCACTGCACAAAGCAGAGATGCTATTCCCCATCCCTGTGAGGAGTCCATATTTTTAAGGAACAGCTTTCCAGGAAAAAAAAATGGATACTTTGCATTAGGGTGGTTGGGAACCTGCTGTCATTACAGCTTGGGTAATGGCAATAATGGGAAACCTGGTGTGTAATCTACCTGATGCTCCGTAAAACCTTCCAGAAAAGGTCAGGCAAGCATGTTTTTGCTGTCTTGCTCCCCGAGGTTGTGTTCTGGGGTAGGTAACTCGGGCAGCAGTGCAGCCCCTGGCTGGCTGGAGGGGGGACGAGGTGAGATCCACACAGCCCCCAGTGGCTCCACACACCTCCCCAGTGCTGGGCAGCTTTCTCCCTTTTTCCTTCTTCCCATTCAAAGGGATGTACTGATTATGTGCAACTACGACAGTAAATTGTGACGTGGATGAAATGAAAACCCCTGCCTGATGGCACGGAGATCTTAAGACTCTGCAATTACTGCCTTGCTACAATTTCTGCTGGGTGTTACTCCAACACAATACTGAGCTCAGGCAATTTACTGCAGAGGTCTTAAAAAACACAACAAACCTCATTAAACCCACACTGTTTAAGACCAGGTCGTTTCCCAGCTCCTGTTTCTGCTTGATGTGAAGCCTCGGAGGCCGGCTGGGGCAAACTCCCTGGCTGGTGTGGGGACAGCCGTGGCGGTGGGGAGGAGTGCTCGTGTGCTCTGCAGGAGGATGCTGAGGCTGCCAAGCTGCTGTCTGCTTCACTCCCTGCCCTGCCAAACCAGGGGGATGTCACCGGCTGCTGGGAGTGCAGATGAGATGCAGGGAGGCTTGGAGCTGAGCAAGTCTATTGAGTAGCCAACAGCCTGGATTTAATAGCCGTTTCTTTCCCGGGAACAGCAAAACCCCTGTGGGGCCTTGGCACTCTCTGCTGCAGGATGATCTGTTGAATGCTCTGCAAGATGCTGGAGCAGATTCTCTCTGCAGCAGCATCAGGTGCTTGCAGCTGCAGCTGGGAGCAAGCAGGGCCAGTTGGCAGCGGGGTGGGCATCACGCCAAGGCATCGCTGCCACGGCAGCTCCTGCCAGGGCCCTGCCTGCAGCAGGCCGGGCGGGCACCAGGGCTGGCATCCTGCCGTGCAGTCACCTCCAGCCCCAGCTGTGGGAGAGACCTCCTGCAGACGTGCCACAACGGTGGCAGTCAGGGGGCTCAGACTCTCCAAACAGCCACCGCCCGGGCGTTTCGCCTCCTCCAGCCGGGCCAGGAGAGGACATCTGTGCTGGCTGGCAGGGGAGCCGTGTGGAGGGGAGCGAGTCGTGAGCCTGCCCCGGGTCAGTGCGTTTGGGAAGAACCACGCCTGAGATGGTCCAGGGAAGGTGGTTCCCATCCCTGAGGCTGGAGATCAGTCCAAGAGAACATGGATGTAACCATGGACATTGAAAGATGCACCCCTCCCCCCCAACCCCCATCCACTTACTGATTTTTGCTTCCAAGAAAATGACAATGTGTATAGAAAATGAGTTCATTCTCTTCCCACAATGCCCTAGTTCATCTTCTGTCTTTCTCTTTCTCCCTTTCTCTTTCTATTCTCTCTCCTGTCTTTCTTTTTCTCCCCTTCTTCCCTTGCCCTATAAAGCTTTGTTTTCCATTGGAATAATAATTTGATTTATTGAAAATATTTGATATTGGTGGAGAAACAGCAAAATCCTGTCAGTACCCAAAGAGAGAGATTTATATATACTGAGAGACTTTAACCTCAACCACTGGGTTCACCTATTTATCTGCATTTTATACTGCCCCAGGCTCGGAGGCAGAGTGCACATTGACACCCTTTGATGCTGAAAGAAGCCTAGTGACTGGCCTGTGGGGAGATCTGTGATGTCTCTATCAGGCTGTCAATGGAAAACCAGGCAGCAAAGCCAGGCCCCCTAAAGGTTTCAAGGCCTTGTAGGCAGAGGGATTGTGTAAGCGAGGCTGAGCACAAGCAGCTGGGGTAGCTGAGTGCTCAGAGGGTGCTGTGCTGCAGTTGGCATCTCCCATCTCTCCACAACTGATGCCCTTTTGGCCCAGGAAAGGTGCCCAGGTCGGTGATGGGGACATTTAGTAAGAGCACACCTCTGGGTGATGGAGCACTTTGGTTTCTGTCACAACCTAGTAGGGATATGCAGACCCATGGCCAAAGGGAGGACTAAACCATGCTTATTGGAAATGGAAAATATTTCCTTGCTCATTTTGAGAGGCAAATAAGCTCTGCCCAGAATTTCTGCTCATTTCTGTGGTGTCAAGCATCCAGGGTCTTCCATGGGGCAAACCAGTCTTGAGTAGGTTGGACACCTCGCAGAGGACAATGCTGCAACAACAAAAAGGCCCCATCAGCACACTGTGCACTGCACATCCCTGGCACGGGAACAGACCACGGCTGGGGCTGGCAGGAAGGTGGCAAAGGGGAACAGGAGCTGCAGCTCCTTGTCAGTCCAATTCCCAGGGAAAGTGTTGGGTAACACTTTGGGAGGCAGGGTTAAAATTCAATACAGCGCTGATAGACTGGGGAAGTGGCCTGAAAAGAGTGACGTGATGCAATAAAGACAGCTGTAGAATGGTTCACATAGAATTAGGGACTGCTGGCTAGGCACAGCAGGTTCTGAGGATTACTGGGGATTATAACCTGAAGATGCAGCTGAAATATGATGCTGTTGCAAAAATAAAACAAAGGAGCAATGCCCCAAGCTCATGGAGAGGCTGAGAACTCATTCCAGTCAGGTGTGGCCAAGGCTGCAGCTCAACAGGGGAGCTACAGAAACCATCCCAGCACTTGGAAACTAGGAGCAAGGGTGAGCTGCTGTGTGCCACTTGGAAAAGAAAGACCAAGGGATTGCTTGTGAGGGAGAGACTGGAGTAGGCAGAGATTGAATCTGCCTTTAGCTGAGAAACAAAACGTGAAGCGACAGGTAACTCAGCAGCAGGAGGAGAATGGGCAAGGACCCCAGTGAACAAGTGTCACTCAGTGCCTTGCTCTGACAATGGCTGCTGTGCTGTGTGAACCACACTCAGTCTGCTGGTTTGTGTCTGGTTCATTCCACATGTAGTGGAGACAAAAAGTTGTGACTTTTTTTTTTTTTTTTTTTTAAAGCCTGCTTGTGTTAGGCAGCAATGATGGGGGCAGAAATATGGCAATAAATAAAAGCTGTCACACATTCTTAGCATTAGTGGTGCCATACATTCTTCTTTACTGGTTATTGTTCTTCTGGAATGTCCAACACCAGCATCATCCTTCCCTTTCTCTTCCCTTGTGCCCCTCAGGTGAAAGGGCTGTAAAGTCACAGGCATAAAGCTTGTGAACAGGATGTCTGAGGCAGGAGAGCAGATATAGCCACAAATTTGCCTCAGTGGGAAAGTGGAGAATAATTGTGGATTCTGAATTTCCAGGGAGCCTCTGTAGGGAACTAATAGTCTAGGCTTGTCCTTTCTGAGGCCTAATTATGTCTCTCTGTCAAACTATAAAAACAAGAGTCAGTAGCATCACAAGGGAAAGTGAAAGCTATTGGCCTGCGTTCTGCATTTAATAGGATGTTAAGATCTAAAGCACAGTCTGACTGGTTTTGGACTGAGGTTAGGAAAGAAAATGTGACTAATGAGACTGTTTCTGAATATCCCCCTCTGTCCAATAGCTGTAGACTTGCAAACTGTAACATACTGGGAGTCCCAAACTCCAGTCAGTGCTGCTGGCTGGAGGGGAGGGGTCTTGCCTGCTGACAGGATCCAGGCTCCACCTGAGCAGTGTCACTGTTAGTGGGGACACTTCCCTGGGATGTGCCTTGTGTCATTGTACCTCTTTGGATCAAGGAGATGGAGAGCCAGAGCTGGGCTTCAGGTGTCAGGAGGTGCAGCTGGAGAGGAGCATGGGAATTGTCACATGCTGTAGATGAACTAGTGTTGAAGAGTAATTTCCAAAGTCCTTCCAAAGAATGAAAGAACATTTGGGAAGTACCTTGCATATGAAATGCAGGCTTTACTCTTTGGGTGTCATGGCCCCTGAGTGGTCTCCAACATGTATGAAGTAGTATGGGACTGAAACTTCACCCCCCAAAATACTCCAGACATCTTATGGGTGGGATAAAGCAGTTGGTCCCAACCTTTTCCTAGCCAAGCTGCTCTTTTGTGTCCTGCTCTTCCACCTGCACCCAAGTTCTGACCATTAACTCTGCTCCCAGACTCTTAAAGCTGCCTCCTTCTTCTCTGCAGTCCTTTGTGAGCCCCAGAGGACAACGTGATCAAGTACCTCTAGAAAAGCTGAGACAAGAGGAGGTGATGGCTTATATTTAAACAACGAATGCACTAATTACACCCTGGAGTCTGCTCTGTCAGGGAATGTTAGATGATGTCCTACTGCCTTCCTCTATCCTTTGGAAGTTGGTTTGAGCTTTTTAAATGTCCAAATAATTTCTCAGAGAGAACTGCAGGAGTTACACATTCCTTTTCCCTTTCCCTTGTCAGCTGCCCTCATTCTGAACCAACCCTGCACTCAGCTGGCTCCTCATGTTTTACAGATGAACTGAAATAAAAGTGGAATTTGTCCCACTGTGAGAGAAAAGGGAAAAAAAAAATAACTGTCTACAAGATTTTTCATGCAAGTCCCACATCCTTAGTTTTGCCCTCTTTTTTGACACAAAAAATTTGATTGTCTTCTGCTTAGACGTTCTGGGGCATCTCTCTGGTTTTCATTCTTCTCTTCTGACCTGACTTTGGGTTAGTTGGGGAACTGCCAACTTTGCCTCACAGTTAAAACTAAACACTGCAATTCAAACTCGGAGGACACCAATGGGCAGGAAAAAAATGGGGCAACTGTCTACAAGATTTTTCATGCAAGTCCCACATCCTTAATTTTGCCCTCTTTTTTGACACAAAAAATTTGATTGTCTTCTGCTTAGACGTTCTGGGGCATCTCTCTGGTTTTCATTCTTCTCTTCTGACCTGACTTTGGGTTAGTTGGGAAACTGCCAACTTTGCTTCACAGTTAAAACTAAACACTGCAATTTAAACTGGGAGGACACCAATGGGCAGGAAAAAAATGGGGCCTCAAAATGGTGATTTTTTTTTTTTTTAATGTCACTTCCTCAAGGTCTTGCAGAGGGATTTGTGTCAGGAAAGCAGAGTCAATGAGTCTGTAAGAAGATGGAAGATCTTTCTAGGAGTCAGCCTGAAAAGAAAGAAAAAGGGTGCAAAAGCAAGTAAAAAGAGAAAGACTTGCATAAAGCAAAGGAGTTTGGGAAGCAGAGAGAAACGAGAGCACCTGGATCTCCTTGGTGACTGCCAAAATACTGTGTGACATCGCCTCAGCACTTCCATGGAGATTTACAGCCGTGTCTTCCAATAACTGCACACTGATTTCACCCACAAACAATCCTTCCTGCAGACACAATTAATCCATGGTGTAAAGTGTGTTTTTTTTCTCAGGCTGTAGCTGGAAGAGCGACTCAAAGCAGCTTGGGACCAGTGCTGGAAGCAGAAAACAGCTGCTCACTAGAAAACCTTGTCTGAGCAGACAGTTCTTCTTCAGCTTTGTATGAAGATGCCTAATTGTGGTGAACCCACAGATGACACAGACCAACATCCACTGTGGCAGTGGCAAGGCAAGGAAAAGGACTTGGCCATGACTTGGAAATGTCTTTAGCTTCGGGTCTGTCCTGTGTTCCCAGTTGTAGAACTCATCTCACTAAAATTGAGGGTGGAAAAACTGTGGCCTTCCTATGGATTATTCCCAATGGTCACCAGCTTTATGAGGTGGAGATTTGGGTGTGACCCCAAGGTACATCCATGAAGATGGCTCATTCCCTGCCAAGTCCTCCAGGCCAGGCAGGGACCAGTCACAGGCTGCTTTCCAGGGCCCTTGAGCACAAACTTGCTGAGAAGCTACTTATTTAAGGCCTCTAGCTGTATTTTTAGGAAAGCTTTTGAGAATGGTCTTAACCTAAATGCCCATTTAAGTCCTACTGAATCTTGGTAAAGGTGGATTTAAACATG
Organism: Merops nubicus; assembly: GCF_000691845.1. Classification (NCBI taxonomy): domain Eukaryota; kingdom Metazoa; phylum Chordata; class Aves; order Coraciiformes; family Meropidae; genus Merops; species Merops nubicus. Next base: position 9,853 of record NW_008603514.1, on the reverse strand, counting down.
TGCTTAAATAATTTCCTGATTGCAAGGCATAGCCCTCAGTGGGGTATTGCTGCCAGTTTAGCAGCGATCGCCCTCTCCCAGCATGAACAATGTGTGAGTTAGGCAGAGTAGGAAGATTGAAATGATGAATTACCACTTCTGAGAGGACAGTCAGTGTGTCTGCTGTCCCCCACCAGCTCCTTCCTTCTGCAGACGTTCATCAAGGTTTCTCCAGTCAGCACAAAAGCCTTCCTGGCTGCCCCGCGTTTAGCACATCTTGTCAGGAGCTACCAAAATGGCACATCTGAGCACCAAGGCATGGGGCAGGTTGAAGCTTTGACCTTGACCGAGGCCATCAGGAACTAAAATACAGTCTGCTTACGAAGGGAGGGGGAATTAATACCCACACAGCTCAAATTTAGCATAAAAAGTTATAAAACTGGCATTCTGGCAGTGGAAGGGTCTGGGTTTTTTTCCCCCCTCTGTTCTCATCTGTGTGGCTTGAAGGGTTGGAAGGGATGTGCTGCTCAAATAAAGGATTGCTTTTGCCTTTGAATCTGCCACATAAAGATGACATAAAATTTACCCCTGTGAGTTGCCATGTAAATGAATCCAAGTCAAATAATGCACAGGGAGCAACAAAGCAGCCCAGCCTGCTCTGCAATACGGGCATTTAATTGGTGCACAGAAATCCCAGGAACTGAGAAAAGCTGGGACCATTTTATATGTACATCCCCTCACAAGCCTCCCTCCCACCTCAAATGAGAGATATATATTTTTTTGGGAGGGGAAAAAAAAGGTCATCAAACCCCTGTTAGATGATGGCACAGATTCCTTGGCTACCAAACGCAAGGGCCGAGCAGAACAAAGAGATTTGCATCCTAAGTGATGCAAAGCAGCCAGCAGTGTTTTAATGTGGTGTTTGCTCTGTGATGTCTTCATCAGGCGCTCAAAGGCAGCGGCTCTGGCAGCCGTGGGTCCCCACGAGCCTGTCAAACGCCGTTTCCATGGTTTTCCTTCAGGCAGCACCACCGGCAGACAGCGCGGAAACGGACCCCTGCAACCTGTTTTGAACAGTGTCTCTGATGTAGGGCCCCAGAGCGGGCATCAAACCAGCAACAAGCAACAAGAAAATAACAATTTTGCTTTTCGTAGGTGTCAGAGTGGCAAACAAAAGGCTGTTTATAAAAGATGCAACATCCCCTTTTTTTGTCGGTGTTGGCAGTTTAAAGTCAGCCGGGCAGCCACGGAGTCAAGGAGGAGGTTTTGGAGGGGGTGTGATGTGAGAGGGAGCTCCTCTTGAGGAATGCAGGCTGGCTCCTCTTTAATCCTTTAGTGTCACTAAGCAGGGGCTTCTCATCACCAGACTAATAGCTAGTAACGGTGTTGCAATTACTGCATTTGAATCAATGAGGAGGGCAATTTTCTTAAAACAATTACAGGGTTTTTTTTCCAGACAAAGAAAGTGAAGGTTCTCACTCTTCCCTCAGCGTGAAGAGCACTCTTTCATTTCAATAAAAAGTTTAAAACATTTAAAGCTATACTTAAGCATTGATACTGAATATTCAAGAGGTGAGAAAGTCTTTTGCCACCTTGGCTGCCTGTGTGTGTTGATAACATGGAAACACAGCCTCTGCTACAAGAGGAGAAGTCAGGAGAGCTGACAGCCAGACCCAGCTGGACCTGGGCATTTCTGAACAACACTGGCTGGGGAACTTCACCACTTGCTGTCTCAGTTTCACCATGTGTGAAATTTGGGTAATGGTTTATTTCTTCTCTAGTGAAGAGTTTTATGCCCAAACATGATATAAAGCTCCTGGTTACCCTTGTGGTTATCATGACACTAGTGACTGGAGCCAATGCAATTCCCTCAAGGAGCAGCTTTCCATGAAGGAAAATTGATGGGTCAGATGCTGACCGAGTTACAAGAGAATCAGCTTTTTCCTAACAATGAGCTGACTTGATCACAGCTGCCTGGGGAGGTGCTGGGAGCCACCAGCCTTGTTGGCTCCTGTTCCCTTCGAAAGCATCTGCCAAGCTAGGGAGAGGCCAGGAGCTGGGAAGCTTTGGGCATCAGATCCCAAGCTTCTTTTTTTCTTTTCTTTTCTTTTCTTTTTTTTTTTTTTTTTTTCCTGTTGTGTGAAGCCTCGATTGGACATTTGGTTTAATGAGACTTCACAGCTTCTGTTCAAGAGCTGTAGATGGTCAGCTGGGAGCTTACAGTGTGTGATTGTCATGTTCATCAGGAGCTTCCACAGCAGGGCTTTCTCCTTCACACATCCATATGCTGGAAGTCAGCAAGCTGTGAGGATGGCAGTCCAGGGTTCCTGGCTCTTCTGGGGCAGTGAGATTCCAGTCTCTTCTTCAGTTTTCTAAGAAGAAGCTACAACCTTGTATTCCAGCCCCTGCTTTCATGCTTTCCCCTGCCTTGGATACACACTCTCATTCTCTGTAATGGAAAAGGTCAAAATATATATTTTTTTTTTTCCAAATTAGCATGGAAGCCAATGGAAAAAAAATAGCCAAGTCTCATACAAACCAGACTTGCATATTTCTGTAGCTATCCCAACCTAAAGCACTCTAGTTCATGGATTGACTGAAGTTATCCAAAGTACATTCAGTAAATGCTGTTCCTGTCCTCATAAAACTCAGTGCCAACACTTCCTGATGCTTTCAGAGCAAACTGATTTCATACTTTCCATGTAATTAGGTGGCTAGTTACTAATTGCACAGTGTCTGCATATGAAGCAGACTGAAGTCCTTGGGTGTGTTCAGAGATGCTGAGGGTCGGGGAGCAGATGCAGGTGATGCAGCACTGCAGGTAAAGTCCTACCCTGACCCCGTGTCTGAATGAATAGTCACAAGCTCTGTGGAAAAAATGAGCTTGGGATTGAGAAGGCTTTCAAACTGATTATGAAATATTGATTATGTCAATAACCCCCAGTTTGTATACTGCACATGACATCTGATGGTATGGAACATCCTTTTGGCTAGTTTGAGTCTGCTGTCCAAGCCATCTCCCAGCTTCTTGTGCACCTGCACACTAGAAAACATGGGAAGTTGAAAAGTCCTTGATTTCCTAGCAACAACTAAAGCCATCAGTATATTATCAACATTCTTCTCATACCAGTTCCCATACTGAATCCAAAACATGGCACTATTCTGGCTACTAAGAAGGAAAATTAGCTCTATCTCAGCCAAAACCAGGACAGTTTATCATTATGATTATTTCAGACTCTAAGTGAGCTGTTAAATAAAAGCAGAGCATTTTTAAAATGAATACTGTTTCTATTTACAACACTGATTAGCACCAGAACAGGGCTGGGTGCATCCATACTGACAGCATGGGAAAAGAATGGACAGATCCCAGCATTGCTAACTGCTGTGTGCAAGGTTTCCGTGTCCCAGCAATAGTTAAGTGCCTTTTTCCACTGATAGAATCAACACGTTTGTTCTCAATAGATGACTGTACAGTGCAGAATTTGCTCTTTCTCAAGAGCCAGCCGTGGAGCAGAGCGAACGTTCAATGGAATGAACAGTGGCTGGCATGAAGGGACGGGGTGAACAAGCCACAGACTCTAGCAGAGATTTCTTTTGATCAGAGGAACTGCTTGTGACTTTTGTTCGGTGCCTCATGATGAAAAAAAAATCCTCTGGTGGAAAAAAAAACCCTGTGTCTGTGTCACAGCAGAGTCAGAAGCTGGCTGTCATAGTGCCTGGACTGTCTTTTTAATGAGTACTGTGTTTGCAGGGTATTGCATGATCATACTCGATGTGGTGGTGTGTTGTTGCCCAGTTTTCAAATAGCTGTAAGTGGTGTGGCTTAGAGCAAATGGCCAGAACCAAATTCATTCAAGGATGGTTTGGAGTTGCACTCCTGTGTAGCAGGGTAAAGAGGATGTGTCCGGGGAATGATTGGAGGGAATTCTGAACAGTTGCTTTAAAACTGAGGGCTTTTGGGAAAAAATATAATAAAAAACCCCTCATCTTCTCTGTATAGCTGCACTGTTACTTATGGATGAGGCCTGAGCTGCAGGGAGGGGTGCTTAGGAGGTACTAATCTTGTATTCTCTCCATTGCTTTGTGAACTCTGTTCTCTAAATAGAAGATTTAGAGACATACTTATGTTGGAATAAGAATATTTTGTTCTGGTTTGGATTAAACCTCTCCAGAATTGAGCTTGCTACCTGTGTGGGCACAGAGCAGTGTGGAGAAACAAGCTGCACACGTGGAAGGGGAGAGCCTTACCTGGGAAGCCACTGACTGCCCCAGTGGGGTGAACCTATGGTGGGGAAAAAAAGCATTGCTATTCTAGAATGAGATTATGAGTTACCCAAAGAACTGGGCAGGGAGAAGTGTGTTAACCTCTTGTGTGCAAGGGACCATGTAGCACCTTTAAGGCCCATCACCAAATTATTAATTATTCTGTAGGATCTCACTCGTGTGGGTATATTCCCATTGTCATGCTTTGATTTATCAGCACAATCTCACCATTACCATCACTATTATCTTATTTGCTATTCTTATTTTTCAGGCTATCAGAAAACAATTTTTTTACAGGAGAAATACAGTTTGTAGTCCTACTCTGCCAGTAAGCAGGGATTTATCATGTCAGAAGTCTTTCTAGCTGTCAGATTTATATTATTCTTTGGAATCATGGTTTGGAAAGGTGAAAAATAAAATCCAAAAGGACAAAGACGTTAGCACAGCACAGTGTGCACGAGGTACCCTGAGCAGAGAAAACACACTGGATGACACACTTGGGATGAAACAGAACTGGGAAAAAGTAATTTTATCTCAGCATTTGCTTTGGCTGACTTCTCAGTCGCCAACATATTAATGGCTCTTCCCCTAGCAACTACAGAGCTTCCAACATGCAACTATTCTTTGGTTATAGAGACAAAAACTGGAGTTTGCCAGAACAGAGCTACCCCATTCTGGGCTGCTGACAACAGTCCCAGACTGTCCATATGCTCCGCTGCACTCAGAAGTGGTACAGCAACATTTTTGCTCCCGCTGGTGCCGGCGGTGTCCCTGCGGTTGTTATTGTTGCCTTCCAGAGCCTCTCGTCTCCCCCGGAGCTCCTGCCTGCTCTGTTCCAGGCTGTGTGACAGCAGCGTCAGGGCTCCCGAGCGCCGGGCGGAGCCAAGCGCTGGAGCTGGGGTCGCTCCCTGCGAGCTGGTGGCACGGCTGGCTCCCTTCCTTCCTAGGAACGGCCCGTGCGGGTGGCTGTGGAGCTCCTGAGGGTGACAAGGGACACGGAGGGAGCAGGGATGCTCCCACGGGGCAGGTCCGAGCGGAGGTGGGCGACTGGCCCGTGCCCAGCAGGGAGGAACAGGACCTGCCACCTCAGGCTGCGGAGGCTCAGACGAGTCTCTTTTCCTGATGGGTTGGAATCGATGAGCTGGGGAGCAGGGAGTGAGGTGGCAAAGGACTGGTGGGGAGAGATTGGCAGGTCTCCATTCCCACCCAGCAGGGAGTCAGTGCTCTGAAGGGTTTGGCAGAGATCGACTGAAACGCTCCCTTGCTCAGTGAGCACCATGGGACTTGGATTCTCTCTGCACACAGGCAGAGCATGGGTGTGAGACAGGACCCCCAAGCACTATGAGGACTGTGTTTTCTTCACTGTAGAGTGAAGCTTAACCCTATGCTGCATTTTAAATAGGTGATCCCATTTTCTCTTCCATCTCTGAGCTACACATCCATCTTGCTCAAGCCCAGCCAAAATCTAGCCACTTGGCTGAGGAAATGCTGTTCATACAGAGTGAGCAGAGAGGTAACGATGGTGGCAACCTGGCCTCACATCTGCTTCAGCTGACTTTGAAACTGCACCCTTGACTGGCGTCACCTAATTCCTGTGCTGAACTCTGTAGTAAGTATCCTGATGTCTTACAGCTCCAAGCAGAAACCTTTGCTGCTTTACAGACCTGGGGGTTCCTGATGCAGTGGACAAGCTCAGTCAGGTCAGCAGCAAAGCTGAGGGTATATCAAACCACTAATTTCTAACTTTAGTCATTAGCAGTGGAGGGAGAAATTCATTGTTCTGATTCATTTCTATGAAAGACAAGGGTGAACAAAATACTATGTTCTTTCCACTATTAAATTGATTGTCTTCCCAAACCTACTCTTATCACAACTTACTGTGCTTTCAGATGAGGACATTTCAGTGCTACACGCTGTCTTTAGGGTAAGGAATTTTCTGTTTATCTGCACGCTCACTGCCAAGGCAGATAAGAGACATTATTCTCTACATTATCACTGTTTTTCTCCTTCCTAGGAGCCAGCCTGACTTTAAAAAGAGGAGGAAATATTTGAGCTTGTTTTGCAGACCTAAAAGTGAGGCACTGTTTTTTTTTTTATATAGTTATTTATATCCACTAAAATAATCAGCTTGAAGAGCTTTTTTCAGCTTCCTGGGATAAGAACTTCCCTTTTGCTAATATACAGTTGCTCTGTTCATTATTCCATGCTAGACTCTTCCCTCCCCAGACTGCTTGTTGTCACCTTCAATGGAGCAGCTGTGTCATTGCTAAAGGGTGTGAATCTTCCCCTACCTAACACCTTACTGGCAGCTGGAGTCAGGGAGGCCCTCAGACTATTCTGACTTGGGTGACTTCTCAAAACACTCCTTTTTAAACTTCTTTTTCATTTTGTACCAATCCTGCCATAGGCTGACCCAGAGAGGTGGCCACAGCCTAGGACAGCCCCTCCAGGGCTGCTGCATCCAGGTTGGAAATGTTCTGCCTGTGTCAGATCTAGTGATCAGAGCCAGGAGAATATTCCCTAACAAAGTCAAGGGACAATAAGCCCCAGCTGATCAATAAGCACAATACCTATGGCACACCAGAGCCCAGAATAGAAGCTGCTCAGGCAGGTGGGACAGCTGGCTTGTGTTTTTATTTCGTGGTTGTGAAAGGCACTGTGGCTTTCAGTGAGACAAGAGCAGAGCTGACAGTGACAGATCCCCCATTGCACTGTGCCACTGAACAGAACGAGCCACTTCAGCAGAGACAGTTCATTTTTCCTGAGACTTTCGTAATGGGTTGGAATTAGTCTAGGATTTCATTTTTCTCAACTGCTTTTGCCTGCCAGTGTTCTGGACTGCCCTGCAGTTTCCAAGGTCACCCTGACTTTTTGGAGGTCTGGAGAGTTGCCCTGGCTCTAGAAAGAACCAGGGCAAATTCACGTGCTGAGCTGATTGCCTGTGCAGATCCACCTTAAAACAGCCAGCAGGGCAGTGGGCACCCCAGCTGGGATTTCTGCCATCCCTCATGAACGCTGGGTCCAAGGGGGTCTTCTGCAGAGACAGCCTGTTGTGCACTAGAGGAGTGACATGGAGCAACCTTCTTTTTAGTCTTGGCTGTCAGATGCAGATATTCAGATTTATCCTGCCTGTGTTCGAACACAGCCCTGAGGTGCTGAAGTGCTTTTTCCTCTAAAGTCAGTGGGAAGAGACTGAAACCACTGAGCCCACGTAAGGCTGGCATTGCTTTGTAGAGCCCTCCCCAGGGGTGATACAAGAAACCTTGTGCAGTGCCTTCTAATAGGAGACATTAAGCAGTTAATCAACACCAGCTGCCCTGGCCTCCTCTTGGAGCACTGTAGCAGTGGTGGCCACCAGAAGTGGGACCTGAACTGCCTCCTGCTGATAAAACCTGAATTTCCCACCGAGCCTAAGTATTTGTGACAGTAGAAGGCATTTACCAGTACACTGCTGAGCAGAGCAAGATGGATACAGTTCTTGTGTTGTTTGGATTAGGAACTAGGTCCAGAAAAATGGGAGACAAATGGGGTCATAAAGGAAACGAAACATTTATCTTATAAAGTGATTTACTCGCCCTACCTCTCCAGTACTTAAAAAGACAGCTGAGAGCAACATAGGAGTTTGAGTACAGAACAGACAACTGGGAGTGCAGGGGCTTCTGCAGGAATCTCATTTTACTCCCAGAGTAAAGTTATCTAATTGACTATGATTATTAAATTTATTAGACCAGTCAAAACTGGGGCAATACTAATAGTCAATCTGTGGCCAGAAGCCAAAGTCCGTTGGCATTACCTAACAGCCAATGTACAAGTACTCACCCAATGATAAGTTATATCCTAATCTGAAGATAGGTGTGCTGGCTATGACTGTCTATTGACTTCAAACCTGACCCTCACAAATACTGTGACACCTTCTGTGGGGCTGCAATTCCAAATATGCTGCTGCATCTCCAAAGCCATCAGCATTTTCTTTTGGGCATGAACTGGGCCGATGACATTAGATAGGCTTGACCAGATGTAGTCATTAAAAGAATTAGGCCAACACAGAGTGTCGTTAATGAAGGAAACACAGACCCCCAGGGAAAATATGAACATCAGGTTATTTGGCCACCAGCTGATTCCTTATCAATAAGTGATGTAGCAGAAGGCAAAGTTGTATTAAGACGTGTTGAGAGGCTGCTGTCACATGGAGAGGCACCACCCTTGGGATAATAACCTGCCCTTGATATTCCGGAGCCCACCTCAAAGCAGAACATGCCAGACACCCATTTGTTTTTTTCTTTTTTTCTTTAGTTTTTCTTTTCACACTACACACGAACAACCAGCTCAGCTGAACAGCCTTAGCTTTCTCCCACCACATGAGTGCTGGGCCCAGGGGTGCTGAGCTGGCTGGCCACCACGTCTGCAGGATCAGGGCTTCAGTCAAGTCATCGCTCCCTGGCCGGCTGCGCTTGCCCTGCGATAGTTTGATATGGTCATAAATTACAAACGATTCTTTTTCCCATCTCCTGAGAAGGAAACCCATCAAAAACTGGCTGAATATTTGATCTAATGTAAAATGAAAGAAAAATGCACTCAGCCTAGTAATAAGTTTGCTTCTGGATGTTGGCTTTGTTCGCTCTGCCCAAACCCTGTGCCCAGAGCTCACAGCCAGACAGCTAAGAGAAGTCTGAATATTATTTAAAGGATGGGTGAGGTCACGGTGGCCTGAGCCTCTCGGGTCTGAATTAATCTCCTTGGCACAGCAGCCGGCTCTGGCTCGGCCGCCTGTGCTCGCAGGTACATTCGTGTAGAGCAATGCCATCCAGTGGTTGCTGAGATTCATCACAAAGCCAATGGTTCCTTCCTGAGGGGCGTTATATGAGCCAAAATATTTCTACTCTTGTTCCCAGCTAAGTCATTTTTCAGATTTTAAAAGACTATGACAGTGGCCAGCTTGATCGCTTCCAGCTTCTCTGGCTTTTTGCATGAAAAATCCAGGTATGTTTTCAGTGGCAGCCACCTGAAGATGTTAAATAGACATTTTTTTTTAAAATAATATTTTATGTAGGATGTCCAAATACACAAATTTATCATCAGGCCTGTGTTTTGCTGTGGGGAGTGTTTACATGGAGTCACGTGGAAAATTTTGCTGATTTTTGAGTCAAAAATGCAGCCTATGAATGGAACTTTCTCCGAAGCCCAGGAGATGCTGAGGTCACTCAGTGGGACATTTTTCTGTGAGGGTGGTGCCTAAAGGAATGACCGAACAAAGGCCAGGCTGTGCAGAACCTTTCTCCATCAAAGTCACATTTTAAAGAGCCCCAGTTGGGACATTTTTCTGTGAGGGTGGTGCCCAAAGGAATGGCTGAACAAAGGCCAGGCTGTGCAGACACTTTCTCCATCAAAGCCACATTTTAAAGAGCCCCAGCATTGCCCGCTACTCAAGGGCTGGACATTTTTTGGGGGGCTTTAAACCTGCCTGGTTACATCTCCTCCCTTAACTTCTCCCGAAGACCCAGCATCGCACAGTGGCACAGGCCAAGGTCCTGTGGTGGCCAGATGAAGACATCCCCATCTTTTGCCCGTGGCACTCCCCAGCTCAGACCTCCCGGCGGCAGACGCCGACGGT
>NW_008603513.1:9371-20417 GCF_000691845.1 Merops nubicus | reverse complement strand
CTACCCCCTTCCCTTCACGCGACAGACAGTGAGCTGGTCATGAGCCAGCAGTAAGCCTCACAGGTGACCCTGGTTTGAGTGGGCAGTTGAGCAGGTGATCTCTTGAGGTTCCCTTTAGTTTGAACTATGCCTTTATCCTCAAATAGTAAAATTAATCTTATCTGAAAAATTAACTTCGGAGGAATACATGACCTGTTTTTCCTTTCATACGGAAGTGAGAACTGTAGTTACTGGTATTTTCCCTGTACAGAACTTGTGAAATCATTACATTTTCCCAACACCTTCATCAAAGCTTTAGAGCAGTTACCAGTATGTTACGTGTTCAGGAGAGCCATGAATATCCCAGACACATAAATGAGCTTGAGGTCATATTTGACATCTGCAAATAACAGCAGATTTAAAGAGGGTGTCTATTGCCTATCACCATCACAACAAGAATGAAAAAGACAATAATTGAAAGTGTTCAGTCAGAATGTCCAGCACTTTGGGGAATTTGAGTTACATTATTTTACATAAAGCATTTTCTTTCATGGTTATATGGAGATTTGGTATATAATGTCCACTCTCCAATATTTTTGAAATGTAAAAAGATGTTTTCCAGAAAAGCAAGTAAGAGCAACAGAAATAACTCATGGACTATATAAGAGGACAGTTATAGAATTATAGAATGCTTTGAGTTGGAAGGGACCTCAAAAGGTCATCTATTCCAACTCCCTGCTATAAGCAGGGATGTCCCCAGCATGATCAGGTTGCTTGTTAAGTGGAAAATGCATATTCTACTTTCTGCTCAGGTCTTCATAATGGAGGTCCATTACCTGAAAATTATTTAGATGATCACTAGGTCCTGTTATCCTAATGATTTTTTTCTGATGGCAAATTTAAGAAAAAGTATTATATTCCTCCATAGAAAATACATATTGTCAGAAAGTCTCTCTTTATTTTAAAATATTTTCTAAAATATCTTCCTGCTAAAATTTTCTAAAAGCCTATTTGTTGATCACTATGTCTCTAAGAGATTTTACTTAGAAAACAGTACATTGTATTTAAGAAAATGTAATTTACACGACTTGTCACTTCATTGTTTCATCTGTACCATTTAGTAACTGTTGGTAATAAAATTCAGAGTAGCTTATTTGGCATAAAAAAATAATTTTCACTTATTTTCTCATTGAACAGAAGAGTCAATGTTGTTAACAGAAACTCATTTGAGGACACCACATCACTGCCTTCAATTCAATAGCCACAAAGCCACATCCACTTGGAGTAGTTTTCAGGGAATTGATCTAGGCTTAATGATGTCAAGGCTTGGGATTTTTTTTTTTTTTTTTCCTTTGTCAGTAACTCTTCACTACTTCTCCTTTTGCTTTCTTAATGTGTAATCACTGTTAAAGTATCTTAACATTTTGGATCTAAGTTTCCTTATTTTTGTACCTTTATATTAGGTTTATACTTAGATTATCTTTTCTGAATTCAAGTCTGTTCCAGTGACAAAAACGGTGTGAGTGTAATGTCTGTCATGTTTTCCACCTCTGTCATCAGCCATATTTGGACTTGGCCTGCATATTTTTATATCCCGCATAGCTTCTTATCTGGTATTCTAAGACTTCTCTATATCAATAAGTTCATGTTCAATACTTTGTCTGGCCATTATGGGGGTAGTAGCGTACATATAATAATACTAAATAATATTGTTACTTCAGACTGCCTTTTGAGACAGCCAGCTCTTGAGTTTTATATCTGCATTGATTTTGTATATTTTCAGTATAATAGGCTGCTAATCATTAACTTTTACAAACAAATACTATTCAACAGCAATTTCTTCACAGTTGCAGTACTTCTTAGGGCTTCTGTGTTCTAAATTATACTACAGCTGATTTGATTACAAGGAGTCCTTCATTACTGGGTTTTATTGAAAACAACAGCTCTGGAATGTCATCTGATTTTCCTGTCACTGATCTAATACATTGTTTTATTTAAAATTGTTTGTTGGCTACTAAGTAAACTGTTATTGCTGATGGGCATGCTGTGACACAGCTTTGTAAGAGCAGAAGAATTTTAGTTTATTTCATCAGGAATTGTATCTCTTCAGATCTTGAGTCCCACCTGTTTCTATATACACAGTATTATTATTACACAACTCTGAACACCTTACTTACCCTAGCAGCCTGACATACTAGAAAAGAGTTCACATTGTGGATATGTGTGTAATGGCAACTCTTGAAAGGAGCTCCAGATGGCAGCACCCAAAGCCACTGCCACTTGAAAATGTAGAGCTTGTAAAAGAGTAGTTGCTTAATATGCAAGTAGGTTACCTACATCTGAATCATGTATGCCTTTTGAGGTGGGTTGTTTGGTTTTTTGAGATGACTTGTCCACCTCCAGTCTGTTGATAAATATGCATCTTAGTTGTAACTGTCTGGTAGATCTGGGGAATAATTTACTGCAGTCTTTAGTGTTCACCACAATTAGCTTTGAAAGTGAGTAAGATGTAGGACTGCTCTGTAAACACTGTCAGGGTATCTGAAACATATGAAGAATAGGGGCCCATTAATACTTCCTTTAGAAAACAACTGACATACCTTCAGCATAAATAATGAGAGCCTGTAAGTAATATGACACATTTTTTCTCAGTTCAGTTTAAATTAGGCTGTGAAAAAACAGTGATGAGCAGACATCCTTAAAGATAAGATCAGAGTTAATCAAGCAGTTTTGGCTAGTAGGCAAATACAAGTTCCGAAGAATCTGCATCTTAGTTCCACAAAAAAAGGAACTGGAAAGACACAGTAAGGCACAGAAGGAAGGCCAGTGGTTAGAGTTATGAGAACTGTTCTCAGCTGGCTCATGACAGGCTGATTTCAAGCCTCCTATTCAAAATGCCTCAGTAGAATATGAAAGTTATAGCATTTGTGATGGTAGGGAAATATAAGTAATATGGGAAGCACATTGAAAATATTGTTTAATATCCTCCATAAACCCACAAAATGTACATTAGCATTCTGTAATTTCAGAGGGAGTTTGGCGATTCACTAGGTAAGTCTATCCCTCCAACTTCATTTTCCTCACCTTGAATTTCCAAGGCCTCATACCTATTCTTCAAAGGCAATTGGGTGGGTGGAGGGGAATTTCTAAATTTTTATTTCTAAAGCGGGACATACTTATAGTTTATTTTTGATAGATACTGTAATTAAACCAGATTTCATATCAAAGACAGCAATATGATCTTTAAAGTTTATAGCTTTTGAAGATTAATTTTATGTTTTCAATATTTTTTTTCCCCTGGTGTTTTTCCACTATAAAGTAAGTTTCTCTGCATTAAATGTCTTCCAGAAACTTTCATTTCAAACTCAGAGATATAAGAGCTTAAATGGAACGATAGCCATTGGGAAACAAGATTTTGGAAAAAAAAAAAAGGAAGGAGTGTAAACTAATACCAGGTAATAAACAGCTAAAGACTGATTTACTGTCAAAAAAATAGGTATTTTAATTCCTCAAATGAGTAAATGTCATAAAAATTAAGAACTGAGAAAGATGGCTACTTGTTTGGCAGAATTACTTCTCTTCCATAGGTATACTGGGACATGTTTGTTAGTAGAGTTTCTACAACAGTTTCTATAGTTATTTGCTAAGAATTATTTTCTAAGATTAGGCCATCTGGAGTCACAATCTTAGTTTAAGTGTTTATTCCTCTAACTTACCCTTTTCCATTCCAGTTCCATTTTGTCTGGTTTTCCGAATATTTTTAAAATTCATTATATTTTTCATTATGGTTGTAACTCAAGGCAATTATATAATTTTATTTAATAATGACTATTTATAAGATAATACATATAATAATAATTCTATGTTGTTGTTATACACAGTATAATATATTATCATCGTAATGATATATTATTTATAACTCCATTCTTCATGAGCTTCATTCAGTACAGCTTCCACAATTATATAGTCCAACTAAACTGCCAAAGAACTGACAAAAGACACAGAAGCTAAGGTGTTTCTACTCCTTCAAAACAGGACAATATTCAAGGTTTAGTATAGGCTTTAGACTGCTCTGTCCCTCTGATTCCTCTCTTCTTATCTTCCACCGTCTACTATCTCTTCTGCCATAATTTATTTTCACATTGTTTCTTCATCTTTCTGTCTTCATCTTTCATTGTTTTCAAAAAACTAAGAAACAACAAAAAAACCCAATAACACCCCTTCCCCCCAAATAACCTGCCTTAGCCAGTTATATCCATTTTCTTTGTCACATAGCTGTGATACATCTAAAATATCTCAACAAGTCTGCTGTTACATGTTGGCTAGATCTTAGAGCAAATGTGTAGGTTTGTGTCTATCATTTAAGCAGAGAGGTCACAAGAGGCAACACTAGAAACAGTACATTCTCTTTATACTTGTTCAGTTCTCTTATTTCTATGTGTACTGTTCTTTTGTTTTGAGGAAAATATATTTTCAGGAAGAATAGCAGCAATAGCAATAACAACAGAAGCTTCTTTCTAGAGGAATCAAAGGCAGATTGTCATGTCTCTTCATTCAAAGAAAGAAAAAATAAGACCTATTATTAAAATGAAAGCCTTCTCTTACTGCTGTATTCTCCAAAGTTGCAATTTATTTCCACCCACCACTCTAAAGAAGGCAGACAACAATCTTTTAATAACAAAGAATTCCCATTCCACAACAAAAGATGGAGATTTGAGGTTTTGGTTTGTTGTTTAATATAGAAAAATATAGAAACTTCCTTGCGCTACATAACTCAAAATCAGGCAGAAATTACCCATCAACCACTGAGAATAATAGACTTGTGGATTAGGATACCAAAGGTAATAAAATTTCAAGATAAACAAATTAAGTCAGTGCTTGTTTATAATAAACACCATATGAAGTAACTTAGGTGAATCTGTAGATTTGATTAATAGCCCTTAGAAAGTCAGATAGTTAAAGTGGAAAATGTGATATATGTGTCAGGAGCAAAGTTTTCTGTCAACAAGTAATGATATTCCCAAGAAATCAGGAGCTGTGTAACACTGAAATTATTGAAGCCTGAAGTCCTGGTTAATGGGGGTTGAACATTTTGAGTAATTGAACTATTCATAACATGAATCAAGCAAGATTTAAGACACTGGACCACTCAAAATTTGCTGACCATGCACAGTATGAATCAAACTCCTCAGATAGCTTGATGTGTTGGATTTGTTCCTGGTGGGTTTTGGTAACCGGGGAGGTGGTTACTGGCATGGCCCCTGTAAGAAGCTTGAAGATGCTCTCTTGGTGTAAAGTCAGACTCGCCTCCAGCCAAGTCCAAGCTAATCATCACTTCTGAGATAACATATTTAAGAAGGGAAACCTGTTGGGCAATTTCCTTTCTTCTGGCAGCATTTTTGTTTAGGAAGAAATGGGACAACAGAGAGAACCGTGTGTAACAACTGACATCCAGGTCAGTGAGAAAGGGGGTGGGGGAATCATGCCAAGCAGCCTTCTCTCTTCAGCCTGTGATGAGACGGCAGTCTGAAGTCTTGCAGCCCTTTACTGATCAATGGTGGAGAGGAATCTCATGTACAGACCATGGAAGACCCAACACCAGAAGAGAGGACCAATCGTGAAGGAAGCCACAACTCTGAGGGAGACCCACACCAGAGTGATCTATTGCTGGGAGGATCCCTGCCCACAGAAGAGACTCACACACGTTAGAGAAGTTTGAGGAGGACTGTGTCCTGTGGGAGGGATACCATGTTGTAGCAGGGGAAGATTGTGAGGAGTTTTCCCCCTTAGGAGGAAGGAGTGGCAGAAACAACATGGAACAGATTGGGACTGACCACCACTTTCCATTTCCTGTCCTCCTGTGCTGCTGCGGGCAAGGAGGTGGCCAAACTTGGCCCAGGGAGAAGGTAGGGGTTGGGGGAAGGTTTGCGTTTAAGATCCAGTTGTATTTATTGTTTTCCTACTTTGATTCAATTACTGGATTTGTGGTGGTTTTGTTTAAATTAATCTGATTTTGTTTCCCCAAGTTAAGTCTTTCTTTTGCCCATGACCATAATTGGTGAATATTCCCTCCCTGTCCTTTGTCTTCACCGTAAAGACTTTTGTTTCATTTTGTCCTCTCCATTCCACCAGAGGGGAGCAGGAGTCAGCAAATGGCTGTGTGGTTGCTTTGCTGCTGGCCAGGTGGGCTTGAACCACCACACTGGACTACTTAGTTAATAACTCATAGTACACACATGGTACCTGCAGGAATGAACTGTTATGAGTGCTTGTTCTCAAAACGAGTTGAACACTTACTGATTGTGTGAGTACTTAGTATAGACCAATGCAAGTGGAACTGTGGAGTGAAACAGATAGTGATGAGGGCCTGACATATACACATGAAACAACTAATGAATTTATTAACTTCAGATTAACCTGACCTTATAGAAAGTTAGCCCATTTGTGGCTAGAATAGGTTAGATGCACTCCAGAAGCATACTATCTGTGTAGTTTTGTACATAAATGCAACCAAATTCTAAGAAGATTTCTGCAGTTCTTCTGAATTTAGCTAGTTCCTACTACTGACTGAGGTAATGTAATCCTGATTACACACTCTTCTTCCTTGTATTAACATGAGCAATATATAGATGTAATATCTCCTTCTTTCTGAAATAAAGCCAGTTGCCACATATGTATGTTTTGGTTATGGGTTTTTTTAACGAATATTTGTGTCTGTGATCATTGAATTACCTCACAGTTGTGGCAACTGATTACACAGACCCAGTTCAGGAGTGAAGCTGAGACTGAGACCTTTATTTTTACACACACGTGATTTATGTACTTTTTACTTTTTACATGGTAAATCTTCATTGGTCTTCTGGACTTGGTGGTAGTTGTGTTGATTCTTCATTGGTTCATCACTATCCTCAAAAAACAAAATAACACCACCTCAGCCCCCACACTTGTCCAGGCTCCTGTTCCACGGCTCAGTGCACAGCTCTAATTTATCACCTCCCATACAGTATTTTTTGAGATCTTGTTTAATGAAGTGCTCAGATCTAGGTTTAAGGATTTTGTGTCAGTTCCAGTAAGTCAACAAACATCATTCATTCCCTTGTAGTAAACATAACTGTCTTTACAAATACTCTTTCTTTAACAACTTTCTATTGATGATGTCAATTATTATTGTCACTCGTGGACATGGCCATCACCTACTGATTTAAATTGAAAACTCCAGGGAACTTCTGTTACTACAAGAATGTTTAATTACTTTCAATAGTCATGGTGTTATGTGTTTTGAAGTACATGAAAAGTCAAAACACCTTTAAATGTTCTGCTATATGATGAAAAAAATACAGTCGTAAAATACAGGTTTGATAATAACTTGCCATCATCAGAGAAGTAGCAACTTGTTGCTTTGTATGGACAAAATAGACAAATAGAATGGTGCAAAAGGAGAAGTAACATCAGTAACAAAAATAATATTAATGAAACAATATATAAAGCGAGTAATATAGAACAAACTGTCCATCTAAGGTTGTCCTAACTGAATGGCTCGTGCCAGACACGCCCTGCTTTGCCCAGCCCAGCCCCACCCTGTATATAGTGTGCATGATGTCAGTATGGTATTGTTGACTGGCTCAGTTCTCTGTTCTATCCTGCCTGTTGCCCCCTCTCAGGTCCTGGTGGAAAATTAGCCCTATCCTAGCTGAACCCAGGACAGTGTTCTTTAGGAAGCTCTAAGTTGTTTTTTTTTCCCCCTTCTTCTTCCTCTTCTCCCCCTTCCCTCCCTTCTCTGCCCCCAGTTTTGGTTTTCCTTAAGCTTTAGAAGCAGAGATCTTCATTTCAATCTTGTAGAAGACTTGGCTGGAAAGCATGACATTCATTCAAATGTAGAAGGTGAATTGTCATTAATTTCTTTATATGTTCATTTTATATTTAATAAACAATGTCATAAATATATTTTATTGGTCCCTTTTGCATACAAATTCAAACCTTAAAGAATAGTTTTAGGGACTTATTTTCCAAGTTTATAAGTTGTTTAAAAATTTATTTCTCTTATTATTGTTATATAGATTGATTCCTATTGCAAGGGTATCTATCAATATGAAATATGTCATAATTTTCCACATAGATTAAATTGACTATCATATATAAAAGATAAGACACCAGTGAAAGCATAAATGGATATGAAATGAACCTAGAGTGAGGTTTTCTTCTCTTTCTGTCATGGACATAAGGATTCACAACTTTTTTTTCTATGAAATGTGAAAAAAAAAAAAAAACAAACTTGCTCTGTAGTTAGGCTTTCTGACTTCTGAGGCAAAATTCATTATTACATTAAGACATAGAAAAGAACTTTGTTATGTGTAGTAGAATTTTTTTCTTTGTGAAAGTAGTGTTGTTTTTTTTTTTTGTTTTTTTCACTGTAGAAGAGCTAATCAAAACCAGTAGATCAAAACAACATATCAGATAATTCTCCAATAAGATATATTTTTTAATATAAGGCTCTTCGTTCTTAGACTTCAGAGGTGAGATCAGACTTTATTATAACTCTTTTTAGGCCTAAGAAGACCAATATATATATGGGATAGAATAATATGATACTTTCATTTTTGAGTCTTGAAACAGAGACTTATGGATTAGAAAAGAAAAACAAAATAGGTTTAATGAAAATAATAGCCATAAGGAATCTATACAAATATATACAAAGGCAGTACTGAACTAAACCCCCTCCCTTACCCCAATGGCAATTACATCATCATCACTGCTGATGTTGTGGAGCAGGCACTAGGGGAAGTCCCAGACTGGACTCGGCAACAGATGGGAACTGGATTCTAGAACTGGATTCATAAACACACAGATCAGGACTGAAGGCAGAAAGGATGAAGTCCTCCTGGGATGCCAGCCATTGAAGAAAAGAGCTTGACCCTCATGATCCCTCACCTTTATACTGAACATGATGTATATGAGATGGAATACCTTGTTGGTCAGTCTAGGGTCACCTGTCCTGTTTGCTCCTCCCCGCAGCTGTGACCTTCTATTTTCTGCACCCCTCGATGTGGTACATAAGCTTTATCAGTGACCTTGGTCTTCGTATCAGTCCTTGGTAGTAACTGTAAACATGGGCATTATCACTGCTAGAAGGAGACACTGTCTGGGAAAATATGCTGTTAAACTCAGAAAGTGCAATTAAAGAGACTTAGCTGAAAAGTAAAATCACTGAACAGAGTTCAGCTTTAACTGAAATTTTAAGCTGTAATCATTAGTGCAATCTGAGAAAAAAACAAATGGCTGTGAGACACTGAAATTGAATAGTCCCACATAATATGGTAGTGTGGAAGAGACAGATTCTGACTACACAGACTTGAAATTAGAGCAAGGGGAATACAATTTTACCAACCAACAGAAACAAAATTAATTCAGTTCATACAAGTCAGTGTTATTAAGAGTCCTTTTGCTAATTAATGTTTGCCATGAATGTGCAGCCTTCATCCATAAGGATAATTTATGTAGTTTGGGAGGGAATGGAAAGACCTTGTCAGCCTTACTAAAGACTTCTGAACTCATCTCTTGACATCTTAACCAGTTAGTGTGTATGACAGAATGTGGAAAAAATGTCAGACACAATTTATTCATAAAATGAAGATACAGATCACCTAAGGAATGCCCTAAAATTACACGAGCTATTCAGAGAAGAGGTTAAATCTTATTCTATTGTTTTGTTTCTCTTTCTCCTTTTTTACTATCACTACTTATTCTCCTATTCTTCAGGCAAACATTTCAAGACGTCCTTTCAATGCCCATCCAACTTTGATGCTTCTTTCCTGCTCTGGACTTGAATCATCCCAGCAGTTATTTTAGGACACTGCCTTCTAAGGAACAGAGGAGAAAGAACTCGGGCCATTTAACATTTTCAATCTTCCAACTCTATTCCCCTTCCATTTCTTACTTAATCATTTTGATTTCTCCAGGCCTTTTACCAAATTAATAACTGAACACTTTTAACTTCCACTTCATCTTTACACTTTTTGTTGCACTCTTCTGTCTCCTGACAGAAAGAAAAATCTTGATAATTTGGCAATCATTTTACTATGCTTTGTTTAGAACAGCCTTGCCTTTCTCAGGCAACTGAACAGTTACTTGAATTGAGACTCAGGACATATTGTTTGTTGAGGGATTTCAAGGCTCAGCTCAGGTTTTTGTTCTTTGCATGGTGCAGCACTGCCCTGTTTGGTCTCTGGATTATGGACAACTTGAGGCTGAGCTAACACACAGCTCCCTGTGGTTTATATCTGCATAGATAAGGCCTTAAGGCGATCCAAGGCTGGATCACTTTTACACGCCCCCCCTAGCCCCCGTTGTGGGAATGGAGAGTTATGCATTTCACTCACAAGAGGGAAGTAACAACATATTTATTGATACAAGACAGCATTTCAGCAAAGTTTGAAACACTAAATGCAACTTTAAGGAAAAAGAATTAGATGGCAAGGTACACGTAATTATTTGATACAAAGAGGACAAGCTAAATGGGAGATTATGGGTGCAATTAAGACTGAGTGCACCCTTAGCAAAGATTCAAAGTTTAAGCATTGTATCTATATCCATCATCTATATCTATATATCTCACTTACTATCTGTTGTGGCAAAGAATCTCTTAACCCCCGGGGAGTATCCTCAACAGGCATCCCTGCTCAAGGGGAGATCCTGGAGTGCCACCAGCTGCCATGCAGGAGAGCTCAAAGGGCTCTTGGGCTCCCTACTACTTATGGGGGTAAGATAATTGACTTATAGTCATATTTTCCTATTGCTCCTACATACACCTGAAGTTGAGGCTAGCCCATTGCTATGGTACTCTTAACCCCCGGGGAGTATCCTCAACAGGCATCCCTGCTCAAGGGGAGATCCTGGAGTGCCACCAGCTGCCATGCAGGAGAGCTCAAAGGGCTCTTGGGCTCCCTACTACTTATGGGGGTAAGATAATTGACTTATAGTCATATTTTCCTATTGCTCCTACATACACCTGAAGTTGAGGCTAGCCCATTGCTATGGTAGTTATGTATTTCCCCTGAATCCAGCCTACAC
>NW_008603513.1:0-9257 GCF_000691845.1 Merops nubicus | reverse complement strand
CCACCTCGTGAGTCACCTCCATGCACTAGACATTACTAAAACTTGTATACAAACTATAAGTCAGATGATCCATACAGACATAGGCTCTCCTCAGCATTTTCATATTAATTTCCCTCAGTGCACATATGCTTTTCTTTTTTGCTACACGACTGCTGCTTTGATCCATCACATATTTATCACCCCTTTTTGTGCTTGGAAAATCCCTGTAGGGGAACTTCCCAGATGTACAAGTGCTTACCTGTCTCTTCTGGACTCACACTGTAAGTCCTTCTTGCTTTTGCTACAGGTGTTGTACTGCACTTAGTGTTTCACCAAATGCTATGCTGTATCTTCAGATTTTAATGCATACATCTAAAAGGGTAGATGAGAGGAGAAGCATCACTAATCAGTCTGTTTCATATCACACAGGTATGAGAAGCCTGTTAAGCTGCTAGTGATGTGCAAAGGGAAAGGAGAATCTGTGAATGGCATCACCCCACAGGTATCTAAGAGCTGCCTGAGAAGAGGAAAGAGGAGAGGGCACACAACTGAAAAAAAAAAAAAAAAAAAAAAAGCTTAAGAACTGAGCTTGCTTCCCAAAAATGTTGTCGAGAAATGATTTGTGGGGAGCGATGAGAAGAAAATTTGAAGTGTATAATTCACTGCTGAATTGAATTTTATGGTTTTTATGACTTGAAGTTTTCAGTTGCTGAATTTTTAGTTGTTCTTCAATTTATTCTCAATGTATTGTACCACATTTCACTGTACTCTTTTGAGATATGAATTGTACTACATTAGTTGTGATCACCTGTCAGTGTTAATTTTAGATATTCAGAATATGATCGAACCAAATAAACCATTAGCTTTAAAACTTCTCATCACACAAATTTAAGAAAATTCATGTTTACACACAACAGGGGAATGTTAAATACTTTTGTCTCATATAAAACCATTTTGATTACTTTATAACAACTAGAACACCATATGATTTATTGGTTAGGTAATTGTATACCTCTGTTCACTTACAACTGGTATACATCCCTCTATGACATTAGATATAAAGGCTAGGATTCATAAATACCCAGGTTTAACCTTCTGAAGAGTCTAAGCAAACAGTCTGAGCTACTCACCCAAGCTATCTCTATCATGAATGGAGAGAAAAAAAAAGATTATTTATCCCCAAGATGTTAGACATCTATCTTACCATGAAATCAATTGCTCTCCAAAAACTGCAATTTATTTCCATTAAAGGAAGTCTAAATAAAAGCTGACATTTAGAAGTTGTAGTTGAACTCCTATTCAGCCCTTTTAATTCTGTTTCAGGTAACCCATTTCCTACAGAGCAGAGCATCAGCCTATATAAAATTAATTGTTTATGAATACTTCAGAAGATTTGCATCATTTTTTTTTACAGTTCTAACTTTAATCCTATCAGAGATTTCACACATCAAAGGTTCTACGATTTGTTGAAAGATGAGGAGTGCTGGGGAAGAAGTGTTAAAAGTAGAGACAGTCTGTTCTGGAAAGAATGGGATGGCTCAGGCACTGCAGATAATCCTCATTAAGTTCAGATTTCTTTTACCATCCAAACTTAATTAACTCTGGAAAACAAATGCTTCTTTAGACAAAAGATGCATTTTTGAAGTAAGCTTTATTAATTCTTCTCATAGTTTTTGTTTTTGCCTTTTTTTTTGTTTTGTTTTTAATTTATTGTGAACGAAAACAGAGAATTTAATGTTTTTGTCTATTTATTGGAAAGGCTACTGAATTTAATATTAATAGCTGATTAACTGTTACTCAGTCATACATTTAATTCCAGAGAGAACTTTGGAAAATCAAAACAGGAGATTCAGGAGTGATACAGTTCAAGATCTTTCAAAAGGTTCTTTAAGAACTAACCACAAATAATGTTTTCTTTGATTGTTTGCTTGCTGGCAGACTGTGTGGAAATAGCAGAGTCCTGTGGTACTCTCATAAAGACTTCAGATTTGAAACAAAGATGAGACAGGTAGAGCTAGCA
Source organism: Merops nubicus (assembly GCF_000691845.1). NCBI lineage: Eukaryota > Metazoa > Chordata > Aves > Coraciiformes > Meropidae > Merops > Merops nubicus. The sequence continues at coordinate 7,258 of NW_008603513.1, read as the reverse complement.
GTAAATCAGTAAATATTTTCTTTTCTTTTTTTTTTTTTTTTACTTTTTTTCTTTGTATAGGATATATATAGTATAGTATAGCTGACCAGTTTGTTTTCAGCAATGTGTATACTTATATTTTACAATAAATATGTAAGTAACCTAATGTAAGTAACTTAAAGTAAAATTTGAATAGTGAACAGACTATAATTGGCATTTAAATTCAGTACATGCACAAGCATAATATATAACTATCAAAAACAATGTTTCCTAATTACCCAGGGGTCCAGAGTGGACTGTTTACTTAATTTACTTGTAATCACTTTATTTTGAATTTTCTCAGCTGTATATGCAAATGACATACACAATGTCACCTCTGGCAAAGATGTGGGTGAAAGAAGGAAAACTATTAATTGATCTTTAAGCAGAATTGATTCCTGCAAAGCAGGAATCATTTCTCTATACAGAGAAATACAATGAAACTGCATATGAATTCTCAGTCCTGATGGTATCACATGTAGATGGAAATAATAAAAAGCAAGATGGATTCTCTTGACTATGGTTATACGATTCTGAAACAAATGGAGAACTTGGAGATAGATTAAAGAAAAAATAGAAGTATACCATGTATATTTAAAATAAAGAAATACACAGTGATGCAAAAAAAAAAAAAAAAAAAATCTTTCCCAGAATCACAGAATGATAGGGGTTGGAAGGGACCTCTGAGGACCATCTAGTCCAACCCACTGCCAAAGCAGGTTCACCTAAAGCAGGTTGAACAGGATTGCATTCAGGTGGGTTTTAAGTATCTCCAGAGAACGAGAATCCACAGCCTCCCTGGGCAGCCTGTTCCAGTGCTCTGTCACTCTCACAGTAATAAGTTTTTCCTCCTGTTTAGGTAGAACTTCCTGTGCTCTAGTCTGTGCCCCTTGCCCCTTGTCCTATCACTGGGCATCACTGAAAACAGATCGGCCCCATCCTCTTGACTACTGCCCTTTAGATATTTATAAGCATTGATAAGATACTCTCTCAGTCTTCTCCAAACTAAACAGCCCCATATCTCTCAGCCTTTCCTCATAAGAGAGATGCTCCTGTCACTTAATTACCTGTGTAGCCCTCTGTTGGACTCTCTCCAGTAGTTCTCTGTCTCTCTTGAACTGGGGAGCCCAGAACTGGACACAGCACTCCAGATGTGGCCTTGCTAGGGTAGAGTAGAGGGGGAGAAGAACCTCGATCTGCTGGTCATGCTATTCTTGATGCACCCTAGGATGCCGTTGACCTGCTTGGCCACAAGGTCATACTGCTTGATCATGATTATTGTCTTGTTCACCAGGACTCCCAGGTCCTCCTGCAACAAATAGGACAGTACAGCATAGGTGGTAGATAGCTTGCAAAAAGCTCTCTGATTTTACTTAATGGTAATAGATTCATAACCTGTGGAATGTTCAGGAGCACTTAAAACACATCAGGAGACTAGACTAAAGCAAATCTAATTGGCATCAAGTGCTGAAATGATCATGATTTGCAAAGGAAATAAGAGACTACTCCGAATTTTGTTTTATACAGATAAATGCATGGAGATGTGTTTGTGCATTTCTGTGTGTATGTATGCATAAATATGTCAGAGGGAAATATTAATTGTCTTGTGCATTATGTCTTTAGCTTCTCCATAATAAAGGAGAGGCTTTCATTTGGACAGTCTGCTTAGTTGCATAGGAAGAATGCTTTGTTTGTTTGTTTGTTTGGTTGGTTTTGTTTTGTTTTGTGGGTTTGTTTTGTTTTGTTTTGTTTTTTATTGGAAGATGTTAGCCTTACTGCTAGAAAAAAAAAAATAGAGTATTGCCATGTATGTCACCAAACCTGTTGACTACATTGATTTCAATATGAGTTGATAAGACTTGGCAGTGCCAGGTTAATGCTTGAACTCAGCTTGGAGGTCTTTTCCAATCTAAACAATTCTATGATTTTATGATGTAATGAGTTCCTTGACATGGAGCTGACTTAACACAGATTTTTTTTTTTCCTCTTATTTACTCAAAACAATTCAGTTAGATTTTTATTCCTTGTAGTAAAGAAACGTATTCAAGGGAATAGCTATCATGATAATCATTAAGTAAGAAGCTGACTAAATTTATCCCCTCAGAAAAATTAAGATGTTTCATAACCTAAAGAACATTACTTGGATGCAAACAGCTCCACTTTGGAATGCAAAGTCAGTCTGTTCCGTGCTCACCAAAGTATGGTAAATGGCTGATCGTGTAACAGATGTAGATAATTTGGAAAGATTCCAGATATAGCAAGAAAATAAACTATTTGGATAACAGAAAATATTATTAAGCTCTTATGCAAACAGATAAAAAAATGGAAAGTCAGGAGAACACTGACTATGTGTAAGCATTCCATATGAATCAAATTAATGCTGAAATTTGTGCGTTTTTATGTTAAGTCCATTGCAGGAGCTTTGTTTCATTGAGTTTTTGAACTCCGGTGAGTAAAATAGTTCTGAAGGTCCCTGAAAATGTGAGTCTAACAATGAAGTTAATCTTTAATTGAACATTTAGAAAAAGCAGGAAGATAAGTCTAGAGCACACTGATGAAAAAAATTTAAAGTTCAATGCCTCTCCTATCATGAATTGTTGTTTTTTGGTTCATTTTTTAATTATTAGATATTGTGCATTCCTACAACAGGAATGTCAGAAATGTTACAAGTGAATCATAGAAATCATATAGTCATTCTGGTTGGAAAACACCTTTGAGATCATCAAGTCCAACCATTAACCTAACACTACTAAATCCAGTGCTAAATCATGTCCCTAAGCACCTATATATAATGTATATCTACATTACTTATAAACACCTCTTTTTATCAGTGATTAATCACCAAGGATGGTGATTCAACCATTTCCTGGGCGGCCCGTTCAGTGCTTGATAAAGCTTTCAATGAAGAAACCTTTCCTAATATCCAACCTAAACCTCCTCTGACTCAACTGAATGTTGGATGTGGTTTTAAAACAACCTGACCTAGTGAAAGATATCCCTGCCCATGACAGAGGGACTAAATGATTCAAAGACTAAATGATCTTTGAATTTTGTTTCCAATCCAAATCATTCTATAAATCTGTCATTTACAGTTTCCTCTGCCATAGTAGGCATTTTTGTTATTATTTTCTACAATTTTTTTTTTTCTCGAAGCAGGCGTATTGTAATACATAACCCAATGCTCAGGGTAATACTTGCAAACTCACATGACATATCAAAAAAATGCAGAGTTGTTCCATGGCTTCTGTATAATTGCCTATAGCATATAGTGTCTTTTCTTACTCAGATAGAATGCAATATCTCCAAGCCAGCTGATTTATGCGTTTGTTAGTGTCAATGCTCATTTTCAATCCCCTGCTAAATATAATGACCATGACTATTATATTTCCAATTCAAAACTACTTTTTAAACTTTACTTATATTGTTTAGCTTCTAATATGGTGTATTTATGAAACGAGTGATGCTTTGTCTCTTCAGTCTAGTAGGTGTATTCTATCTTACTGCTCCCTTGCTGACAGCCGCAGCAAGCCTGGCAAGCAAGCAACAAGGAAAGCACATTTAATATAAATAATTATCAAGATTTGTAGACATGCAGTATCTGATGGGGGAGCAGCATGAATGCTCATTCCAGGATTTCCTGGCATATGCAAAATCTGCTACTTCCAAACTGTTTTGAGCACTTAAAAAAAAAAAAAAATAAAAAAAATAAAAAAAACCATTTTGCTTATATTCAATAAATAGGTTTGTTTACTTTTTCTATGATTCTCTGTTCATCTTCACTGACTGTGTCCTGTGCCAGCTTACAGATTCACTCTGCTCTCAGGCTGACCTTTATGCTCTAGGGTGTCAAGAAAAATAGAAAACTTTTTATTGGAATGAGATCTGGATTAGGAATAAGTGCAATAGAACCTCAGAACCACACCTCTTCATGCACCTAAGAGAGATAGTGCTCTGGCAGTTGTTCAAGGTTGTATAGTAAATGATAATACAATCATTCTCATCTCTGCCTAATTATTGCTGTAGAAATTAGAAAGTCAATAATGACTGAGACAGACAATTGTGGGAACAGAAAAGCTGTTTTGACAACATGGGAAATTCAAGTGAACATGTCTCATATAAAGAATTGTAGGTGCAGAAGTTCATAGACAGAACTTTTTGCTTATGGTCTGTCAAGATGACCTGTGCATGTTAACCAAATCCAAAATTTTACTGTATTATTAATGTGCCCCTTCTACTTGTTCATACTAACTCTGTAGTCACTTAAATGAATTATATTAACGGTACACATTATGATATTGCTCACTGCTCTATACAACAGTGCCTACAACTTTTAGATGTCCATCAGGATTAAAAAAAAAAAAAAAAAAAATCTGGACACTTCAAAGTGTCCAGAAACAGGATAGCTTTTTGGACAAATTATACATCTGTGGATTTTCTACTGTAAGCAGTTAATCACACATGACTGGTAGAGTTGATTGATTAGCTTCAAACCTCTTTCTCAAGAAAAAATTCTTCATTATATACTAAACTTTGATTACAATGAAAAATGCTAAACAATACTTTCACTTAATATTAAGTAAAATTGCAGTGAACCCCACCGATAATGTTAACATTGGTGGTAGAGCTGGTTTCTTATTTACAGGAAATATTAATATTTTACCTTTCACACAGATCTTTAGTGTAGCAGAACCCACAAAAACTTGTTACAACCTTGGGCTTGCAAGTTTGAGAGCTCTATATCCATTCTGTAGCTTTTGTATGTCATAGATCCTGGCTTTATGGAGTTTTGTGTTTTCAAGAACAGTTTCAAATATGGCTCATTTAGACTGTGTTTACTAGTTACCTTATATAGACAATGATATCCCGGCCTCCAGGACTAGCAAAATCATATTCAGTGCTACATGCTGAAGACAAATGTTGCCCATTTATTATCTTGGAAAGAATGAAGGTGCTGATTCAGGTATAACTAATTTATAGGGGCCTCAAAGGAAATGTCTGCACAACTCAAGTTGATGTCTTTTTAGTTCATATTAGATTTTAGCTTTAAAATACCTCATTTAAAGAATGTTTGTTAGCTGAATAGTTGTGGTAGTCCAGGGATTAGCAAGACTAAAAATCTTCTAGATGCAGGATATAAACACAAGCAATTCCTCGTGCTCAGTGTTGTGCTTGTTTGTATAGAAATTACATAGAGTAACACCGTTCTGGTTATGTCTTTATGCATTTCATCTTCATTAATAACATACACTTCCTCTAAAGTGTATCATGTAATGGGTCTCTGCAGATTTGTGTGCAGTTTGATGATATATTTTATGTTCCTTTACTTTGGGAATTAGGAAAAGGACTGAACTGAGTAATTTCAATGAGCAGAGGATTCCCCAGTGACTTGTCTAGGAATAACTGCGTGTCTGCCGAGCATTTCAGATTTGTCATTTTAGCGTCCAGGAAGACAGCTTTCCAACATCTATGAGGCTGGCAAAATCAAAGCTCTCATCAGGCCAAGCTTTTCACTGGTGGAAGGAATAGATACCAGCATTTTTTTGCCTTTTCTACTGCCTTGTGATTACAGAAATAGTTGTGTTATGTGCGTCATCTGGGTATTTACTCGTCTGTAAAGATTCAGAGATTCCTGTCAGGAGACAAGATTTTCCAGTTCTAAAGGCATTGCTGCTAAAAATATACTTCCAGCACACAACACTTTGGGGTCAAAACAGTTCCAAAACAAATCTGTTAGTCTCTCTGGTTCTCTTTGTTTATGTGAAGGATTCAGCAATAGCTGGTGACAACATCAATACAGGAGCATTGTATCTGCCATGATTTCTGTGAAAGGCCTTCAAAGCTTCTTCAAGAAAAAAATTATTTTCTACATTTTTCCTCATAATTTTTTGTGTCATGGGTTTATCCTGTTCCTATAGAAATTATTTATCATTATATAAGCCTTTTCATGTTTTCAAAGTCAGATATTTTTCAAATGCATAGGAATCTTATGTTTCATATTGCTCCTAATTACTTCAGAAAGCACTAACACAGATCTAAGTATAGTGCATTTAGAACATTTTTAGAAAAAGAAGAAAGAAAATGGTTGTGAGGCTAGCTAAGTGGGAAAAAATACATGTTATTTCATATGCTATTGCTTTTAAACCTTGTGTAAATGTCTTGAAGGTTGGGAAAACCAATTAGCGAGAGGTTAGCATGGGTTCCCACCACATAACTTTCTTTTAATCTCCTGCCAATGCACAATATTTTGTCAAATTATTTATTGAATCAAGTAAAATTTGTTGTCTAGGTTGTCTAGAACTCTAATAGTCTGGATTTTTAAGATAATTGGTATGATTAGTCATTATTTTGTCCCTTTTGCATAACTGTTATACTAAACTGTTTCAGTGCTAAGGCAAAACCGTGTAACTTAAAATTGTTACAGACTCTTAGTTATCAAAACTGACTTCACCTGTGTATACTAAATGCTGAAGTCAGGAATGAGAGCTTTAACTCACCATCAGAGATATATCATCAATTTGCAAATTGTACAGCTCTTCTTATACTGACAGACTACAGCCTTTACATAACCTCAGTAAAGCTCAGAAGATGAATCAGAGCTGGTGTTCCAAGAGAAAAAAGTTTTTCTTATAAATAAATATTTCTTGCTTTTTAGGAACAACAGAAGAAATTTCTGCACCATAATGTTTCACCTTCATTCATAGGCAATCGTTTATGTCATGCTAGCATTATTTTAGGGACTAATTCTACTCCCTAAATATCTGGAAAACAGCATCAAGTGTACTACTTTAGTGTAGAAATATTTCTGTTGTCTTCATATTTTACAGTAAAGTTATGTGGCAAAATCCATCTCAATTTTAACATCAAATTTGGCTTGTATCTGAATTACACTTGACTTTTCTGATCAGAGACAGCCTGAAGCAGGGGAGTGAAAATAGTTGAGATATGCAAGTCTCAGGAATTCATGATCATTCTGCAGCCTTTGTGCAACAACCTCTAGCTTTAAAATCAAATTTGGTTCTGACTAAAATATTAAAAGAAATAAAAAGTTTGATACTATTTTCTGACATATATCCCACAGTTCACAATAAAACAGTACTCTTAATCTCACATTTTTAGACCTTATGACCCCTTCATATCTCACTGTAGCAGTGTCACTCAGATTTGACACTTAGGCTGAAAATTCAGTTCAGACACCAGATTACAAATTAAATCTTACCAACTCTATTTGCATAAACCTCTT
>NW_008603512.1:547-86923 GCF_000691845.1 Merops nubicus | reverse complement strand
ACGGTGGTCAGGAGGAAAGCGCCGAGCCGGGCAGACCTGCCGGTGTCCGGGTCTCCGGCTGCGGGGAGTGCTGGAGCTTGGCGCTTTTATGGGGCGTGACCAGGGCAGCCCCTGGGTGTGAGCGGAGCAGGTGAAGGATCTGCTCGCCCTGGTGGCTGAGCTGAAGGAGGATGCTGAAAGGCTGAGGACTGTAAGAGAGTGTGAGAAGGAGAAAGGCTGTTGGTGCCAGGTTCTACCAACCCTGGGGCAGAGGCCGCAGGTGGAGGCTCCATGAGCAGCAGAGGATCCCCAGCCCTCTTGTCACCAGGTAAAAGGAGGGGACCTCAGAGGTGGGGGGGGAATGGAAAGAGGTTCCTTCTTGGAGATGCAGGTGATCCTCCTCTTGACCTCCTGCACCTTCCCAGTTGCCCTTCCAGAACAGGCATGGGGCTCTGGAAGTTGAGGGCCGTGTCAGTCGGGGTGGAGAGGAAGGTCCATCTGGGGAATGGATAAACACAACAGAGAAGTACCTGGTTTAAAGGGTGATGCCAACAGTTCAGGTTTGGGTTTTTCAGCCATGGGGAGGTCTCCACAGGACCTGTCCTGCTGAGGTCAGATGGGGCTCAGATGACTGTAAGGGGAATAATGATCCTGTGTAATGAGCTAGTGGCGTTCATTTGAGTGAGCTTCAAACTAGCTGCAAAGGGGGAAGGGGGTAAAACCAGATCAAAAGAAGACGTTCCTGGGAACAGCATAGCACCATTGGGAGTGATACCACTAGCCCAGCTGAAGTGCAGCAATACTTCATTGGGGGCTCCAGGTGCTTCTTCGGGGGCACAACTCAAATGCCTTTATGCCAATGCCCGCAGCATGGGCAATAAACAAGAGGAGATGGAGATACTTGTGTGCCTCCAGCACTGTGATCTGATAAGCATCTGGTTATCAAGAATAAGGAGAAGGCTGAAGTACTTAATGACTTTTCTGTTTCACTCATGCCTGACTAATTTGGTGGCCTTCTGTGACAGAGTTACAGCTCTGGTAGTTATGGGAAGAGCAATTGATGTCATCTACCTGGACTTGTGCAAGGCGTTTGACACTGTCCTGCATGACACCCTTGTCTCTAAGAGGAAGAGACATGGACGTGTTGGATAGACCACTCGGTGGATAAGGAACTGGCTGGAAGGTCACACTCAAAGAGTTGTGATCAACAGCTCAAAAGGTGGAGTTAGATCTGTCTGTGAGAGTGCCAGCAGCTAGCCAGTGCTGGGGCAGGGTACCACAGTCAACACTGCTGATCCCTGGTAGCTGGACATTCACACTTCGTGCCTGGTGCTGCTGGTGAGCATGGCAGAGTACATTGAGTAGTAACAAGTTTTGCTTCATACAATCTTTATGAATAGCAGACACGGTAGGACACTGATCTTTTCTTGTTCACATCCAGCCAGGAGGCAGCGAGAGGCTGAAGCTCCAGTGGAATAGGCACCGAGGAGCCTAAGCAGTGACAATGGGAAAGCAGCTCCCTGTCCAATTCCCCTTTATCCAGCCAGTTGTTTGCAGTGGCTGGCTGGCTGTGTCGTGCTGGCTGGCAGGGAGATGGGGACAGGAAGAGAAAGAATCCATTGCAGAGGGACAGTGTTTTCTCTTTAGCAGCTTAGTACACGTAGCAATAAGCTGCTTTTCCCAGACTTGAATCAGCTCGTTCTTTACTTGCCGTTTATTTACATGCCCCCTCAAGGATTCTGGTATTTATTTCATCTCTTACTGTCCCTTACTGTTCTCATGACAGAATTCAGGAACTGGCAATATTTAAAATAGATGTGCCACCAAAAGTAGATATATGTTAGCCAACACAGGGTTCTGATTCTGATTTTATTCATGTTATTGCGTCTGCTGCTTCCCACAGGTACTGTTGCTTTTTTCAGTTAGCTGTCTCTTAGGACTTTCCTGAAACTGTTCTGCAAAATTTTGGACTCTATTACCCTCAAAAATTAAGGTCCTCTCACTATTCACGTGTAATTGAAAGACCAAGCTCTTGCTTCTCTGCTCATGGGCAAGTCTTCTGCATCATGAGCTCCATACAAGAATGTGGTGAACAGTTTGTGACACTTTTACTGGTGAAACTAGACACATTGCAAAACACATGACTCTGATTCACTTAAATTTTCACTGAAATTACTGCTTTATGTAAAGTGTTTTTCTCCTTTAACTCTTTCTTATTTTTGTCCTGTATCTTTCTTTATTGAACAAATGGAGTAGAATTCAAATACAGGCAACTCTACGTTCATTTTAAGGGGGCTTTTAAAGGAAATAACAGATCATGGGGAATTATATTCTTCCTTATCTCTGCTCTTCAGAAGAGATTTAGATTGCCTCATTACAAATCCCATTTTCTTTACTTTGAGGAATGTCTTAGAAGCTTTGTTTTCCATTTTATACCTCTACAGTGTAGAAGTTACCTTTCTACTTTCTGGCATTTTTTTGTGTTTTTAACCAGAAAAGTTCATAGGGCTGATATTTTAGAATGCACAGACTTAGGAAATGCATTTAGGAGGCTACCCTAAATGTAGGAGGTTGTCCAAAACATAAGGTTTTGTAACAGTTTTTCCTTCTCGTTGTCATGGAGTGATTTTCAACAGCTGTCCCTTTACTGCAAGTTCTGCCAGATTTTGCAGCACACCCTAACGTCTAAAGGTCTTGATCCCTCAGGCAGGTGCCTGTGAAAATATTTAGGTTAAAAAAAGTGTTACTGTAACCACAGATCCAGCTGCAGAACCTGTCATTATGTTAGGCACTGAAATGAAAACGTTGCTGCCATAATACATGCCAAATACATGCTGCTGCTGCTCCTGACTGGTTCATCTGTTGGGAGTCTGTTGATATCTTACCAAAGGAAACAAAAGAAGCGATCCTTTAGGCCTCACACTGTGTATGAGGGATGCTGAGCTCTGAGAAACAGCCAGAAAAGACAACCTGCTAAGCAAACTGGCCTTAAGACTGCAGATTCCAGGCATATTGCTGTACCAGTACAGGTTAGGGGTTGACCTGCTAGAAAGGAGCTCCCTGGTGAAAGCCCTGGGAATCCTCGTGGAGAACAGGTGAACCATGAGCCAGCAGTGTGCTTTTGTGATGAAGAAGGCCAATGGTGTCTTAAGGTGCATTAAGAAGAGTGTGACCAGCAGGTTCTGGAGGCTTCTCCTACCCCTCTACTCTAGTGAGGCCACATTTGGAGTGTTGTATCCAGTTCTGGGCTCCCTAGTCCAGCAGAGACAAGGAACTACTGGAGAGAGTCCAGCAGAGGCTACAGAGATGCTGAGGGGCTGGAGCATCTCTGTGCCAAGGAGAGGCTGAGAGCCCTGGGGCAGGTTAGACAGAGAAGAGAAGGCTCAGAGGGGATCTGATCAGTGCTGAGCAAGAGCTAAAGGGCAGAGGTCTAGAGGAGGATGGGGCCAGACTCTGTACAGTGGTGCCCAGTGAACAGGACGAGGGGCCACAGACACAAACTGGAACCCACCCAGGCATTTTCACCTAGCCATAAGGAAAAACTTCCCTGTGAGGGTGCCAGAGCCCTGGATCAGGCTGCCCAGAGGTGTGGCTGAGTCTCCTCTGGAGAGATTCAAAACCTGTGTGGATGTGATCCTGGGCAACCTGCTGTGAGTGATGCTCCTTTAGCACGGGGGTTGGAGAAGATGATCTGCAGAGGTGCCTTCCAGTGCTCAGCATGCTGTGGTTCTGTGACAAATCCTGGAATGTTCCAGTCACTCCCTAGTGCCACATGTGAGAAGGAAGGAAGGAAGAAGCCATGTTCTTTGTCTGTGATGGGCCTGTGTGGTTCTTTATGGATGCATGTCATCCTTGTACCACGTCTTCCTTGTCTGTTATTTGGAAGTCTCTTGTTCAGTGGATGTTTGGTGTTATATGATGGGTACATAGCTGGTTATATGGGGAGAAATGCCTGAACTTTGACCATGAGACACTTGCCCCCAGCTGTGAAGTTGGCACAGAATCTCCAAGTCCCTTAGGAAGAAGGGACAGAACAGCTCCAGTGGCCCCAAGAATGATTCCTTATCCATTTTTGAGAACCCTGTAGGAAAAATGAGACACTTGCCCCCAGCTGTGAAGTGAGTGGGCAGAGGGTGGCACAGAATCTCCAAGCCCCTTGGGAAGAAGGGACAGAACAGCTCCTGTGGCCCCAAGAATGATTCCTTAGCCATTTTTGAGAACCCTGTAGGAAACAGAGAATGGGATCATATGTTTGATGGAAGAGGGACAAATAATTTAGCAGGGCAGGATCCATTTGACTATAAACTGGACACAGTGACATGTATTAATTAGGAACTATAAAGACCAGGTAAGCAGGAATTTGGAATGGCAGAGTATAGATCTTACTTGTACCTTTTTGAGCTGAAGCACATCACAGGGTTTACCACTGTCAGTTTTTGTGCATTACAGTGTATTATCCAGTCCTGATCTTGGGAAAAGCAGGGATTTTAACTGTGTTGCATATTCACCTTGCAATCCTTACTTGTTCCATGGGTGGCTTGTCACTTGAACAATCCTACATGATCCGTGATCACATTTTCCACTGCTCTTTCCAACAAAGGGAGCAGTAGTGGTGTACCTTGTAAATCCTGTCATACAGGTAATCTTAGGGTAGAGGTAATGAGGAGATACTTTTCCTGGTATGAACCATACTGCAGTTCTTTAGCTTCTTTTATATGGTAAATTATATCTGTACCTTGCCTAGATAGGATTTTGTTCAACTGTTTGTACATCCTTCATCTAGATTCTCAGTCTTCTATAGACAGGACTCGTTAAGTTTGCCTTGAAATGGGCTCTTTATAGAAGAGCTGTGCTGGCTGAGTGCTGGTTTGAGTTGTTCATTTACCTTTTGTCATACACTAGCAGAATAGTTAATTCTACTAAATAAGTTGTAGCAACAGTTTGAAAGGTGTTTTTTAACGAGGATCATGAGAGTCCCAGGATTGCAAATTGACTCCTCATCACAGGCAGCTAGGAAGCATTTTTTTTCTTGTTTGTATATAAGAAAATCCTGCCTTTAGATTTATATCACAACTCCTTGAGGTGCATATACTAGTATTATCCACATAAATTGCTTTTCATTGAAAAATCTTGTGTGTAAAGACAACTGAGTTTAATGGCCAGGCACTTTTAACTGAACCACAAGGAATGGATAATTCTGAGTAAGCTGACATCACATTGGGACATCTTTCTCTTGTCATTCCAGTGAATCTGAAAATGCAGGCTGCTCAGAGACAAGTGATCTGGCAGTGCTGCTCTGACCCTACCACAGCTCAGCTGCAGGAGCTTGTTTCCCTTAGGTGTACAGATCTTCATCCCTGCACCTTAGATGCCTGGTGGTTGTGACTTAGTTAGAAAATGTTGATTCACAACCTTAGAATCCTAAGTCTGTACTGGGATTTCTGAGGACAGGAATTGGGTGAGATTCAGTGCTAAATTAACTAGTCAAGTAATTAATTTTATCAGATGAAATGTTTTAAATCTCAACTTCCTGCACTCCTTTCATGTGGTTGCCTTTGGCCTGTTGAAGGATTCCACTGATTGAAGAGCCAGATATGGCTTTTACGAGGCACTGAACTGAATGAATCAAAGAAATGAAGGGGTTTGTACCATACAATTGAAACAAAAGGCACTTGATGCTTGAGAAGGTTGTGTGGGTCAAGGGAACTAATTGTGGATATTAACTTATGGATTCTGTTCTGACCACACAGACACAGCTTTGGGTACCTGTGGGAATGCACCATGGAAACACTGTGTGCTGCTTTCTTGATGAGCCATTGCCAGCTGTCTATACACAATTAAAACTTAGTGAAGGCCTTTGTGTACCTTTACATTGGTTAGACAAATTTCACCACACTCTAGAGTTGCATTTCTTCAGAGTTTTTTTGTTTCCTTGTACTGAATAATGAGAAGAAATGGTTTTGGTTTAGTTTTCTAGGTTAAAGTTTTCAGGAAGCCACAGACCCACTCTTAGTTTTTGCAGGTTCCTTTTGGAAGGTGTTACAATTAGATCTTTAAAAGTCCAGATCTTAAAAAAAACAAAAACCTTGTTTATGCCTGCAGTGAAAACAAGGTTAAACATGTAAGTGTATGGAAATTGTGGCTTTCTGATGAAGAAAATTACTAGTATACTGCAAGCACAAAATTGACAGTCTGTTGGTGGAACCACCAGCAACTAGCTACAATTGATTGGAACCCTCTCTGGTTTCACTAGGTACAGAATTCTTTGCTGGTCCTGGGCTGTGGCAGGCTGCTCATGTGTACGTTTCCTTGGAACTCTGGGTTGCATACATCATTCTGAGCTGAGTGTGCTCTGCAGAACCCTGAAACCAGCTCTAGTAGTTGTCTGTTGTCAGTGGTAATAACTGATGGACATTCTCCAGTTAACTGAGCTGTGATGGAATGATCCTTGAAAATCAGCCAGTTCTGCTGGGCCCCTCCTCTGGCCAAGACCCATGGGATTCTTCCAAGCAGAACCTAGAGCAGGCCCAAATCTGCTTTCCTAACATCTGGAGTTATGATCCTGCTTAATTCCTTGTGCCTGCCTCTCAGGAACTACTAGAGGGTGTCCAATTACTCCTACAGCTCTTGTAAAAGCTTTGTGCTGGATTTCCCAGCAGAAGTGCCTCTGTCTGTAGCAGGGTGGCAGGAGACATTGTGTGCTGACCTTTGGGTTGTTGTGGTGCACACCCTGGAAGATGAGGATTTACCAGTCACTCCAGCTAGCAGGATGCAACAAGCAGCACCATTGGCTTTTTCTTCCTGCTCTTACCTGCTGCAATAATGTCTCATAAAGAAGGACCTTAAACTCTTCTGGTTATATTTAATAACACTCTACGAGTTATTTTGGTGTTGAAATCCTTTGCTGGGGAGCACAGCTTATTTGTAGCCTGCTGGGTGTTCTTGTTTCCATAATAAAACTTGGGGCAGGGTTCCATTGTAAGCTCACCTTATTTGGGAGGTGGTACAAAATGTTAATACTCTGATTTCCACAGGATAACAAGTTCATCTGAATAGTAAGTAATGGGCTGAAAGGACTCGCATCCAAAAGTGGTGCCACAGGCAGTTAGGAGCTGAACATGAGAACTGGAAGGGATTTTGTAATGGATTGGCAGCTAAGGCAGTACTTGAAATTCATTTGGCATTTACATGCACAGTAAATTCCAAATGAGCTCCTAAGAACCCTACAAAAAGGAAAAAGTATACATGAACTGCTTTGTTTCTCCCTGTTACATATATCCTCTTAGTTCTAGATTATAATTTGCTATTGTATCATTAGAGAGGCTTTTTTAATTTGTAGAAATGATTTCTGCTCTTAGATGAGATTCAGGGATTTCCCATAATATCACAATAACTAGATCACTGTTACCTTTACAACTGGAGCTTGAATTCTGTGTTCATTCACCTCAGTTTTACTGCCTGTGTTTCAGGGCAGTTGCTTTTATGCAATGGGTATTGGTAGTTCCCAAGAAAATAGAGCCACAGGTTTTATTCACAGTGAAGTGAGTGCCTGCCACTTGCATAGCAGATCACGTTCAGACTGGCAGTTTGTGACAGATGTGTATGTAATGCCTCTAAATCACTGTGCAGATTCACTGTATTCCATATTTTATTCAACTTCCAATAAGAGTTACACAAATAAATTAGAGTGCAGCTGCCAACATGAGCAGCAGTGTTGAAGGCATACGTTAATATAATGTATTAAAGAGCTGGGGCCTTCTCCTGGAAAACTTTTGAAATATATTTTGCTAGATGAAAGCAGCAGATTTCTTCCCCCTGTTTTTCTTGTCTCACACTTAATAATCAAGAAGACTTGTAATCAAGCTGATTCCAGAGGAGCTTGTTAGAGTTTTGGGAGTGGTTGTGTATCTGTTCCATTAGTCTCAGTGTACTGTTTTCTGCTTATTTCTGTAATGCTTTGCTTAGGGTGTAGAATACCTGTCCAGAACCAAACCATAGTCACTCAGAAGGTCCAGATGGATTTAGTTAAGTTCTTTCCTTCTTTGAAATTATTACACACTTCTTGAAATCAAGGTTTTGTGTAATCTTCTCACAAACCACCTACAGACCTATTTGAAACCCTGCTGTCTTATCTCTGTGTCCCAGAGAGGTCAGCTTTGGCCGTGGTCAGCATGTGCCTGTCAGTGGGACTAGCTCCCCAGCAGTTTCACTCATCTCCAGTCACTCTGATCCAGTTGGCATTGCTTGTTCTGATGGTAGGCTGCAGGCTCTGCTTTTTCCTGGGGCTGTCAGGGAGTCCAGCCAGGCCCTCAGAGGCAGGCTTCACTCCACTGCCTTCCAACAGCAGTGTCTGCCCACTAGCATCCTTTCTTGCCTAACTCTCAGCATCTCCTGTTTCCCAGTACCCCAGGATGTACTCCAGTACCCACGTTGTGGTGAAGATGACAGCCAGCCATGCAGTGCTTTCTTTTCCCTTGCCCCCACTTTTTGCTCCTGGTCACTGCAGGTTTTCACAGCCGTTGGGTAAGGGAATTAGGATGCTTAAAATTTGTCTGTACTCAGGTCCGTGGACCTACCCTTGTTTAAACAATTCTAGAAAGCATAAAGTATTTCCACCTAGCAGATAGTGGTTCTCCTCTCCCTCCAGACTGGCTATAGGCACCTGTTCAACACACTAAATTCATCAAGTCGTTTTTAATCGTGTTCGTTGGACTGTGGAGCTGTGCCAGGGTCCTACTAAGCAACAAATGGGTTCAGAGCAGGCACAGTGCAAATTCTGTTAGAAAATAGTTCCCTCTGGTGCTGGTTCTTATCAGCTTGCCTGTGAAGGATAAGAAATCATCAACATTTCAGATTACTGAGGAACAAAAGAGCAGAATCTTGGCTTATTTGCATCACAGTGGTAACTCCATTTATTTTGGATTTGTACCAGCATAAACTAGAGAATAATTAGGCACAAAGCCAAATAATCTTTATATTTCTTAAGTAATTAAGCAAATCTACAAGGAGCTAAGCTGATGAATGGTTAACAAATGCCAGTGAAATGATCAGATGCTCTTCATTAAAGCCAAGCGTTACGCCATAATCTGTATCTGCCTGTTCTCAACTCAGGAGATATTCTGCTGTTTTTAAGGATACCTTGGAAACAAGAGCTCTGAGTGAAGCAAAAAGACTTTGATTTAAATAGACTTACCAAGCAGTAGACTACCCTGGTGCAAGTATTTTGGGTAAGATTTGAACTCTAGTATTTTTCTTTTGTTCTTCCGAGGGTGGTGATGATGTATAACAATCCACTTCCAGTGATTTTGTTTGGGCTCCAAGGAGGGAATGTAAATTTACAAGTTTGAGCAATAAATGGTTTTCTGTGGTGCTGAAGAAAGATCTCATCAGGTATTAACTGGAATTTATTTGGACAGTGTAGCTTTCTGCTTGTAAAGTCAGAAAATAAGCAGAAGAAAAACTGAAGAGTGGAATATTTCACTATGCATCATCAGTCAGGACCTTTTAGATGATTGTGTAAGACTGCTCTGGGTATTTTGTGTTGCTGTTCTTCCTTACAGTGTCTGTGCTTGAATGAAATACTGCAATACTGTGTCATCTTGAGGTGTGTTAGAGAAGGGGTGTTTCACCAGGTGCCTGACAGGAACTATTGACAACACCAAAGCTGAATTTTGCCCCCATGTTTAATAATTATGTGGTCATAAAGCCACTAACACAGAAATGCTGCAAATCACAGAATAATGGAATTGAATGTACTGACTTCTGTACTAAGTGCAGTACTTGCACAAGGTGATAAACATCCTTTACACTGGAGAAAAATAATTTTGTAAGTTATGGTTTGAAACTAATGTAGAAAGAAAACTTTTTGTACCTAACAGTAGGTGGGTCATTTTGCATTTCAGTTGCTGAGCCTTCAGTTTTACAGGACGACATATTCAGGCTGCTGCTAATTATGTGCTTGCTATTATGGTAATTGACACCTCTCAATTTTGTTGTTATGACTACAAAGCACTCAGTAACAGGCTGATGATGCAGAAAGACTACAGCCTGTGAGTCCTCACAGCTCCCTTCTGTTCTGTCTGGTGTGCTGTTACAAGGTGTTTGGTGTAGACTGTTTGTAGAGTGCTTGTCACCACAGTGTCAGAGACATCACAGCAATACAAATACTGCAGGTATGTACAGATATAAACAGGGCTAATCCACTTCTCTCCATCAGTGGTGATCCTAAATCCCACTCTGCAGTGCTGTAGTGCTTAATCAGCTACTGCCTTACGTTTAGGCAGTCTGGCAGTGTGTTTCAGGCAGAAAGCATGGGTAAATTGCTGCTTTGTGATCATCCTTGGCCTCTCTGATAGCCCTGTGTGTGGAATGCTAGTATTGGAAATGGGCAGGTTGTGTATCAGAGCTTGTATGCCAGTGTGCATGGTTCTGAAAGGATGATGAATCATTATGATCTGAATCCTTTGTACTGTTCTTCATATTGATTGAAAAAAAAGTTTATCCCATGTCTTAGCAGATTTCCCATCCTCTTAAATGAATCTCAGGAACTTACTAAATGTATGCCTGTAGGGAACCAGACTGTAAGAAACTCTCAGCTGATTTATATATAATCAATAAATGCAGATTTATCAATAAATCTGAACCTTCTCAGGAAAGCCCAGGTGCAATTTGCATTGGCTGGGGGAGTAATAATATACTGTGAGCAGGAAACTCTGGATAGAAAAGTGCTTCAGTGCAGATGCTAGCAGTCTGCCTGGTCAGATGTGCAGCTAATGCTGGGACATTGGCAGATCCTGTTTTAGGAAGATGTGTAGCACAGGAGATACTCTGTCCACTGGATCCTGGATCAATGTTTTTAACCTACCATTTCTACCATTGGAATGTATATTTTTATGGTAGGGTTTTTCTTTGAAGGCAGATGAGTGGAGGTCTTGGTGGATGCATAAAATTTGGTATAATAGGCATCAGACATAGCTGCTTCTCTAGATGAATGGGTTTCCCTTGCATACCCTCAAATGCAGGAGGATCCTGCCTCTGCAGGACCCAGACTGGCTTAACACTGGTTTTCAGATACAGGACCCATCAGAAAACACTTGAGTTTAACAGTCTGAACTCCATAGGCCATGCTGCACTCTGTCAAAGCCTAAACAGGCTCCCACATTTAGATGGGGGGAGGTCTTGGTTTCATTAACTGTACTGGGACAGCACAACAGCAAGCAAGGGACATGTATGTAACCAGAGAAATCCTTAATTAACTGCAGACCTGATTGAGAACAGTGGGAAAAAAGAGGAGAATTAAAACATCCAGGCTCCTGGATCTCCAGTGGCCTTCAAGTCCAGTGGAAATGCCCTGTCTGCTTTCCTTTAGCTGGGATATTAGATTCACTAGGGTGCTCTGGTCTCTCGGTTTGGGAATTGCTCCCAGTGCTTGCACATTTTCTTTCCATTGTGCTGCAGCTGAGGAAATTCCCAGCTCTGGCTGTCCACTGTCATTTCTCTGCTGCTGGCTGCTCACCTAGTTGGTAGCTCTAAGAATAGATGAGCAGAAATGTCATTCATTGTTCTCCACTGCAGATTGCTGTCTTGGGCCTTCAATCTCTTGTTTTTAATGGCTACAAAATAGGTTCCTTCATACACAAAAGAGGTTTTGAAGTGTCTCTTCTGTGCTGTTTCATAGGGAAGGTTGTAATGCAGGGTTAAGACTCTTGAAATAAAATGGGGTTTGTCAGGCATGAGTCTGTGATGTCAACAGGCATGACCTCAACTGCCTCCAAGTGCAGTGCACCATTAAAAGTGTGCAAGGATCATACAGATTTAATCTGCATGGATCCTCACGTTCCACACCAAGCCATGCTTCAGGAATTATATTTTTTGTACAAATTAATATAAGAATTAAAAAGAGAGAAGACAGAAAATTAATTGAATGTAGTTTGTCTCTAAATTAGCAAGGCTTTTAGCTGTATCTAGGTCATGTCAGATAAACTGTATTGTTTTAGTAGGGTGGAGATCATGGTCCAATGTCCTGTTCAACTTATGTTAAGGTGCAATGAAATAAGCAGAGAAAGTTGTTTGGTTGTTTTTAAATTCCTGATACTGTTGAAGCATATTTAAGTTTAACAGGATTGACAGCCAGGTGTTCTTTCAGTTACATTCAGAAGTAGAAAGTTTGTTTCTTCTTTCAGGAAAAAAATAGTTGGACTGCATAAGTATTAATGTAAACAGTCAATTTTTGGAGGATGTCTGTGTAACAAGCAGGCTTCCTTCATTTGTGTGTATTTTACACTAGCTGGAGAGACTGACATATGACTTCAAGGTGGAAGAGTCCCTTTATGTTCTGGAAACTGCTATGGAACTTCAGATTGTTCTTCCTGGTGCTAGATGGTCTTGCTAGAGAATATCATTCTTTTTGCTTCTTTGTTGGGGTGATGAAGTCTGTAGGCTGGAACATGAGACTACTCTCAGTCTCTGGCCCTACAGCCTTCCATTAATCCTTATTTCCAGTCATAAAATAACATGCTTGTACTGACTTCACCAATCTGTTGTGAGGATTAACTGTGAGCAGTCCCTGGAAATGCATAGCATGTGCTCACACCAGTGTCATAGAATCACAGAGGGTCTGGGCTGGAAGGGAGCTCCAGAGTTCATCTAGTCCAACCCCCCTGCCGTCAGCAGGGACATCTCCAACTAGATCAAGCCGCTCAGAGATTCATCCAGCCTGATACTGAATGTCTCCTGGGATGGGGCCTCCACCACCTCTCTGGGCAACCCATTGCAGTGAGCTGCCACCCTCATATTGAAGAACTTCTTCGTACTGTGTAACCTAAATCTGCCCTTTTCTAGATTAAAACCACTATCCCTCATCCTGTCACTACAAACCCTCGTGAATAGTCCCTGCCCTGCTTTCTTGTAGGCCCCTCTCAGGTACTGGAAGGTCTCCCTGGAGCCTCCTCTTCTCCAGGCTGAACAACCCCAACTCTCAGCCTGTCATGAGTGAGTGTCCTCACTCTTTAAGATGACCCAGCTCTGGGGTACCTAATGTATTTGCAAGAGGAGAGGTCAGTATCAAAGGTGCAACAGCAGAATGAATGTCATTGAGCCTACAGGTCACCACCATGGTGGTCTCTTGCCTCCATTCTGCCTACTGCTCCTCACCTGTTCTGCACACCTCTGGATGCTGCACAGGGTGGTGAAGGACAATGGGATGTTGAACTCCCCATTTTCCCTTAAATGAAGTGAAGAATCCTGCCTCAGGCTTTTGCTGCAAACCTAGCAGGTTGCTATGGATTAAGCTACTTAATCAATCCAGACAAACCATTCCATGCTGCTTCATAGTAGTCAATACTTCCAGTCACTTGCCATTTCAGCAGCTCAGAGGCTAACGATCCTCCCTTCTGCAGGCAGAGATGTGCCAAAAAGCAGAAGTTGCTAAATAGCCATTATAGACAAAGCTATAAAATCTTTTTGCCTTCATCCTTTCCCACCACCATAAGCTGGTAGCATAGCAACTGATGAAACTGCTTGAACTTGAGGTGACCTGAAATTACATGTTTCATGGTTTATGTGTTTATTCCTCCCTTTCTAGTTTTTTTGGTGCTTGTTGAGTTTGTATTTCCAGTCCCTGTGGGAGATTAGCAGCTTGTTCATGCAGAAAGCTGAAGTAGATTTAGTAACACATGATACAGGAGCTTAAATAGTCCATGGAGTTAAGAGAGGTGTGAGAGAGCTAAAGCTGGCCCTGAGTGCTGGAGAGGACCTTCCTTCTGATGGGATGTGGATGCAGTTTTCCATGTTCTTCTACAAACTTGGTGGAGTTTGGCCTGGCCTGGATGGGGGCTTCACATCATAGTGTCACAGAGCTGGCTGTTAAAGGGAGTGGTGTCAAGTGTAAGTGTGCACAGGTTAGAGCACCCCTGGGACTTCTCACATGGGGAGAGAGAACTTGGGCACAGGTTCAGAAGTAACCTGCAACTTGAATGACTGCTGGTGCACACACAGTCCTAGTGGGGAAATCAGCATTTTCACCAGTTTCTGGAGAGCTCCACTGTTCTCAACTCCCTCATTTGAAGGAGAGAGGATGCTCAGTTCTCACACTTTGTAATACTTTTGTAGTTACTGTATTCAGTGATGTTCCTTTGTTAAACCGTAACTTAGTTTTCTTCATAGGACATTTTTGAATGACTGCTGGTGCACACACAGTCCTAGTGGGGAAATCAGCATTTTCACCAGTTTCTGGAGAGCTCCAGTGTTTTCAGCTGCCTCATTTGAAGGAGAGAGGATGCTCAGTTCTCACACTTTGTGATACTTCTGTAGTTACTGTGTTCAGTGATGTTCCTTTAAATCCTAACTTAGTTTTCTTCACAGGACATTTCAAGACTAATATGAAATGTCAATCCACACATATCTGATGTGTCTGTCATCAAGAGGAAGTTCCAAGAAATGAGAGAAATAAAAAAAAAATTAAAATTCCTAGTTGTTTGTACCGTAACTTAGTTTTCTTCATAGGACATTTCAAGACTAATATGAAATGTCAATCCACACATATCTGATGTGTCTATCATCAAGAGGAAGTTCCAAGAAATGAGAGAAATAAAGGAAAAAAAAATAAAATACCTGGTTGTTTGTGTGGAAAATATATCAAGGATGAGTTTGGAGAACAGGCCTTGGTTCCAGCATGCTGGACATGCTTGTTCCCAGAGGAGCAAGATGGAGCAGTTAGATGCTGGTTAGAGAAAAACATGATCTTTTTATTCTTTACTGTTTATTTTTATCAAATAAAAAACTGAACCTGTTCTTCTTGTGTGATACAGTCTCAACAGCTGGGGCCAAGATGCCCCAGCCTCAGAACAGTCCTAGAGAAAGAGATTCTTTCTTTGACAAGCACTTTAAGTATTGAATTATTAAGTGAAAGGGCATCACTGTTGCCAGTGTGTGCTCTGGCTGCATATATAAAAAGAGAGTGAGTTGTGCTCATCTTTTTCAGAGAAAAGCATAATCATTTGCCTTCATGTGGTGGTTCTAGACTGCAGCACCTGACTTCTACTGCCCTGAATGAGGGCATTCAGAAAGTGTGCAGGGGCTCAGCGTTGTGTCCTGCCAAGCAGTCCTTTGCACAGCTTGCTCTCTGGCTTCCCCACAGTGCACTGACTGGTCTGGCACCTCACTGCATTTCACACTGAAGGCCAGAAAATAAGAGTAAGGAGGTAAAACGCATCTCACCTAAATTTTGATACCAGTCAGAAGAGGGGGAGGGATCAGGGAGCAGTTAATTTTATCTGTTGTGGGTATGTACCTTAAGAGGAGTCCATTTCTCTCCGTTGACTCTGCAGGGAACCTGAGATGACTGGTACAGGCCTGAACACAGAAAACACATAGTACATGCCACATAGCAAAAGTCAGGGTATTTGTAATGATATTATGGATGCTTTTAATGCACAGAAGTCTTTGTGTTTGGCCTCTCGTGGTTCTTGAAGGACCTCTGCAAGCAGAATGACATTCCATAGCACTGTCATTCCATCAGCAACAAGACGAGTACTGCTGCTCTTGTTCACAGTGTTATTTTGCAGCTGTTTTGCAGTGGAAAGACTCAGAAAATTACGTGCACTTTAAAAATTAGTGTTAATTGGCCACGATTCCCAGCTGCAGAGGGTAGTCCTGTCCCTGGGAAGGAAGGTTGCCTTCTAACACTCTCAGTGCACAAGACTTACGACTGTGTTTTGCTGGAGTACGGCCGATTCTGACGTAGCAACACTGAGCCATTAAAGAGCCATGGGAGAGTCTGTAGGCACCTTTTTTCCTCTTTTACAGTACAAATGATGACTCAAAAGAGAAGCATTCAGTTCTAATCTATGTGAGTTCTTGTAATAAGCTTTACAATTAGAGCACAGAGTCTTCCATCTAATTCACTTAATTTACGCTGGGACATGAGATACTGTTCAGCTAATCCAATGCTATTTTCTTCTTTATTAGAGAATGAAAGCAGCCTCTGAGGCTCTGGTGGGATTCAGGCTAAGCTTCTGAGCCACAAATAGTGTGAAATGCTAATGAACTTGTATGCTACTGTAATTCCCACTTGGTGTCTGGTGCCCCTTCCCTTTAACCTGTGACACAATGAGAAGAATCGGGAGGAGGCAGTGGGGGTCTTTGAACTCATTCTGGTCTCAGGGCAACTAATACAGATGAACTTCCTTCGACCAAGGTTTGCTCCAGCTGTCTTGCATAGTGTCTACAACACTTTTAGGAAATTCAAAGGTTTTCTCCTGCTTTATAGTAGCTCCTCTAAGCATTACTGTGTTCTTTAAACCTCGTCAGGCCGTTGCTTAATTTAGAGCATATGTATTCATTCCCACTTGGTGTCTGGTGCCCCTTCCCTTTAACCTGTGACACAATGAGAAGAATTGGGAGAAGGCAGTGGGGGTCTTTGAACTCATTCTGGTCTCAGGGCAACTAATACAGATGAACTTCCTTCGACCAAGGTTTGCTCCAGCTGTCTTGCATAGTGTCTACAACACTTTTAGGAAATTCAAAGGTTTTCTCCTGCTTTATAGTAACTCCTCTAAGCATTACTGTGTTCTTCTCTTTAAACCTCGGCAGGCCATTGCTTAATTTAGAACGTATGTATTCAAATCACCAAGGAGCATTTCCACTGCTTCTTGAGGAGAAAATACATAGAGAGTATGTGTTCTTCATTTTTGTCAGGCTGCAGCAAGTTCTTCCTTCAGTTATAAGTGCTACATGTACACTCTTGTGAGATATAAAGGGAATAGTGTGTAGTCTTTGACTTTTGGGTCCTGGGGAATGTCAGAAGATGACCATTCTCCCAAATATTGTGTCTGCTGCTCCATTTCTTTGGTGATACTGATTGCTGTCCTCTGAGATCTGCTCGTCTGTTCTTTTTTGTTGATGTTGTGCTGATTCCTTGACTGTTTTGCTCAATTCTTTCACATCTTTCTGGATCATTTTTCTTTTCTCCCCCAGTTCCTGTACATGAAGCGTATGGCGAGTCCCTTGTTGACAGCAGCGTTAGCTCTTCAGGGAAAAGTGAGAAGAAAAAAGCACATGACATACTGTGAAATTAGTATTCTGTGTCACAATGTGCTAAAGTGACTTACCACAGTGTTAGTAAGTTCTGTGCATCAGAGAGTACTGACATTAAATTTGCTAATACATAGGACAATGAAGCAGTGTCTAAAAGCAGCCTCTCCCCTTATTGCTCTAATGTCCTAGCTCTTTAGCTAAACAACCAACCTGCCACAAGCTAAAAGGGTAAATTTCCATTTTGGTCTGTCAGTCTTTGACTATTAAGCACATAACATCCTGTGGCTGATGGTTCGTGAGGATGAATGCAGTGATGATCTCAGCAGGGGCCAGAAGAGACCTGCATACCCACAGGAGTGTGTCACAGAGTCTGGGGATGCTCACAGGGGTTAGGAGACTCAGCTTTGCCATGAAAGGGTGATTTTTGCCTGCTGGGACTGCTTGGTTTCATAATGGGATGCAAAACCAACAGTAAAGGCTTTAGCACCTTTAAATGTGCCGACCTATAGAACCATTGTCCCTTGCTCTGTAGGCTTTAGAAATCCTTAGTCTTCTTTTTCTCTCACTTTCCTGGATTTTGGCTTCAATTAAAGATTCATTCAAAATGGTTGATTTCAGAGTTGGTTCTGGACACTTTCCTTTGGGAGCAGTCAGGCTATCACATGCTGGTGCAATTTACCCATCCAGGTGAATGAATGGCTTCACTTTATTATGCCCCTGACATGCTCTTCCAACAGGTTGGCATGTGCCACTGCTGTCAGCCTGCTGGGTTACTGTGACACAGATCTGCATGTCTGTCTCTGAGACAAACCCCCCTGTTAGTACTGTGTCAGCACAGTGAAATAGCCTCGTGCTGAGTATGGTAAAATCCTCGTGCCATTTCTTTGTGCAGGAAATGGAACTGGAAGTTTGGACAATCACTGGAAAATAAAATTCAATGGCTGCATGTATTGCTGTAGGAAGTGTGCTAATAAGCAATGCCAATGTAAATACTGTCATTCAGAGCTCTGACTGCTGATTGCTGTGGTGTAAAACGAGGAAGGGTGCTCATGGATGCTGCTCAGATAGTCCACTGAATCTCTAATAGTCAGCAGCAAACGTGCAAAACAGTTGTGCAAAGGTGACAAATTCGTCCTAAAGAATGGAAGGGCAAAAACTCAGAGGAGAGGCTTTTAACTTGATTCAATTTTTTCTTAAAACAGTTGGGTTTGTCTTCTGGAATGGAAATTTTAAGTACCTATGTTCTGAATAGCTCTTCAATTGTAACACTGTGGCTATTGTGTTGAAAAGTAAATGAATATGTTTTGTTCTGCATTTTTTTTTTTCTTTAGAAAGTTCTGAGGAGCTTGAAATTTGGTTTCCTTGCCTTCCAGGCCCATCCTTAGCCATTTGGCAAGCACAGTCCACAGCTGCTCATTTAGGATGCTGTGAGCAAAGCTTCCAGTCCCCATGGGTGGGGGAATAGGCAGTGTCATGTCTGAACACACAGACCCTGCTCTCAGGGAAATGACAGCAGCTCCCATCCCCACTGCTTCAACCCCCAAAGAACAGGAACCACTGTATCTCTTCAGGTGTTCTGAGAACCTGTGCTGTATGGCATATGCATGTGAGAAGACAAAACCAGGGTGTCTTTGTGCATGGGGCAACTGTCAACCCAAGGCCTGGCCCAGGCTGGTGGGCCAGCCAGATGGAAACCTGCTTTCCTCCTCCATGTCAACCTTTCCTTGGTGCTCTCTGACTTTGTTTTCCAATTCTCTTCAGTCCTGAAGCTGAGAGTTTATTTTGGGTTTTGAGAGAGTCATCTCAAGAGTTTTATGTGTTGGCATGGCTGTTCAGTAACAAAACAAGGGTACAAGTTAGCTCTTCAAAACAGCATTGTTGGACTTTGTGATGGGCTAGTGTTTTGTAGCATTAAGGGTTCTTGTCTAAAACCATCCACAGACCATCCCATGCAAATGAGTGCTCATGGTCACCTTGGCTGCACATTTTGTTGGATGGTCTTGTTAAGAAGAAGGAATTTTTTAAAAAAACTAACAGTTTTATTTATATAAAATCCCTAGCTTAAGAGGTTTATCCAGCTGTTTTAGTATCACACTTTGTATAATGCCTCTTTCTTACAGATCATTACACTGGAGACAGCAATAACAGTTGTTGGGGATTTTTCTCTAACTTTTCAATCTTCCCAGTTGCATCTGAAGGATTCACAGACTCTGTTTTATTTCCATCATCTAACAATTGCTTAGAATTGCCTGGCTTAGAAAACTGCATAGAGAAACAGTCCATTAGTAGAGTGGAAACACTCAGGAGCAGTTGCCAAAGAGTAAAATACATGTGTTTTCCACAGTAATTGGACAGTATGGTATTCACAGCACCAAGCCTGTCAAAGTTCAGGGAGCATCTGGATGATGATCTTCATCAGATGGGTGTTTCAGGTGGTCCTGTGAGGAGCAGGGAGTTGGACTCAGTGGTCCTTATGGGTCCCTTCCAACTCAAGATCTTCTTGGATTTTATTTGGACTTTTTTGCTCTTTTATTTTAGTTCTTTTCCCTCTTACTCTTCACTGCTGAAGTTTTGATCATTTGAAAGCCCTAAGAGTGCTCAGCTTTCTGAGCTGTAGATCACAGCTCTGTTTCCTCTTCTCATTGGAGGAGAAAGGCCCACCCCAAATTCCCTTCGTGTCTGCACAACTGGACCTGCTTTGCACATAAAGTAAAACCTACTTTGTGTTCAATAACTCCCTTTTGTTGAGCTTGAGGTCTTTTGTTTTCTTGAAAGAGGAACCACATGTGTCCTCGTCCTTCCTGAGTCTGGGATTTAGGCTAGATATTGTTCCAGCTGCAGCAGTCCAGCAATCCAGTTCCAGTGTTGCTGGGGAGCCTGTGTCTTTTTCCACTCTCTCCACAGGTAGAATAAAGGAGCAACAGGCTAGAGGAAGCATGCAATATAAAATACTGACTAGATCAAATGGGGCTTCAAATGTGGTTGATCACAATTACATGTGTACAAGGCCAATCTGTCACCATGTTTATTTAATCAAGGTCACATGGAGATTTTAATTAAAATAGTGAGCTCGTAACATCAGGCTGGTCATCTGTAACTGCCAAGTGTGCTTAGTTATAAAGGGCAAAAAATGATCCTTATGTGTGTGCTAGTTTTGCTAAATAACAGATAACTTGTTTAGATGACTCAGAGTAATTTGGCACAGACTGATATTAAAAAAATTGCTTCTTGTCCAGTTGGTACCAGTAGGAAAGAGCCCATTACTCTCAGTGAGGTGGAGTTGAGCCACTGATAACTGCTGTAACAGCTGCTCATCTTAGTTTCTTACATTTGGAAAATGGGAGCAGCAGTTAGAACTCCTAATTTTCTAATATTCTGCAGCATCTGTTTTTCAAAGGGTACTTGGGCAAAATTTAACAGGGGCCAAAAAAGGGAAAACCACCCTCACCCTTTTGTTTTTCAGGGGGGTGTGGAGGTTTAAGATTTGGCTTAAAATATAGAACTTAGTAATGCTCAGTGTCTTTTTAATTGAAATCATTTTGGCAATAGTAGTTTCTAAACTTGCTAGATGAGCCTTTCATGTCTGTTTAGCACGACAAACTGCTCTATTAATTAAGCTCAGTCCCATAAATCTCTTCTAATTTGCAATCAAATCCCAAAGTAACCTGGATCATGCTGCTATTGAAGTCTACAGCCCAGGAGAATGGAGTTTAGTATTTCACTTGTCTTGTGCTCAGCTATGATGTGACGTGGAAGATGTCATCTGGCTTTGGGAATAAAAATCACTAGAGTCTGTCTTTTAATTGTCTTGCATCAGGAAACAAGTAACAAACTGTGATTTATAATAACTTGATATTTAATGAAAATGTATCTACATACAATTCTTGAAAACAAATTTCTAGGAGAAATAACCTTATTAAGTCAAAACATAATCAGCCTGACATTTCATATGAGAAAAAGACTCTGGCAGGAGTGAGGGGATCAATGCAAAATAGAAACAGAAAAAAACATTCCATGAAAACTGAACTTGTGACACTAATTTCTTGTCATGTTGGGTACCTGCTACAATTACAATTCTGATGGCTTTTTTTTTTTTCCAGAGGTACAGTGCACACTACTCCAGTCAATCTCAAGGAGATAGCGTGGTTCGTTGTAATTAGCTAGCCAGAGGAAATGAAATTAAGTACCATTTGAGCTGATCGTTTTATATAATAATGGTTTCTACGCTTTTCTTTCTCTTCACTGAGCAGATGTTAACCAGCAAGACTTCTCCAGAGGGGAAAGTCTCATCTTCCTCCCATCATGTGGTGCTCAAACTCCTTTCTTCCACATCTCTGTGGGTCCTGGATTCTTCCAGTTCTCTGGGTTCCTTGAGGAATCACCTTTAAGAGGGGTTTAGAATAACTCCCATAGAACTCTAAAATTAATGTCATGCTGTAACATTTATAGGTTTCTTTTTCTGAGACAGAGATGTCCTTCTTGTCACTTTATTTTCACAGGAGAATAGAGTTTGTGTCCTCTGGGCTGAGGGCAAACCACATTAGAGTGTGGCAGAGGGAAAGCTAGATGAGATTAAAGAAATTGCTCATAATCTTGCACAGTTCAGCTCAGGTTTTCAGAACCACAAGGCATATGCTGTGCTTGCCATTTCCAATATGCAACTATTATTTATACACTGACAGAGGGGAAAAGCCTCAAAATCAGGCAGGCAGAGACCTGTGGATTTGTTAATTATTTTTTTTTTTTTTTTGTAGCTTTCATCAACAGGTGCTGCTGAGATGTCTTTTATTGGCTTGCTTTTCTTTTTATCACAGAGATGATCCTTAGCAGCCAGGTTCCTGCCTCCTTGTGATGCTTTTCAGATATGTAGAGACTCTTCAAATCTCATGCAGACTTTGCTTGAGTACGTTTGCTCATGCAGTGGAGCAGCCTTTGCAATCCAACATGACAGGAGGTGTTGATTCACTGTTGCCTTGGAGTTTTCCTGAGTTCTGAGCTACAGAGAGCCCCAGAATCAGTTCTAGCAGCATCTTGACTGCTGCTCTCGTTGGCCATGAGCAGATCAGTAGTGGTTAAATTTGTTAGTGTTTTCTCAGACACACAGCCAGTGTTTTGATTTTTTAAAATAAAAAAATCCTATTTTTAACCTTTATTTTGCTTGGTAAAAATCACTAAATGAGCAAGTGCTGCCCAGAAAGATTGTGGAGTCTCCTTCTCTGGAGACTTTCAAAACTGTCCTGGACATGTCCCTGTGGAACCTGCCCTAGGTGAACCTGCCTTAACAGGGGGGTCAGTCTGGGTGATCTGCAGGTGAACTCCTAACATGCTGTGGTTCTGTGAAGTGATCTGAGTTTCCCACTCACTGCTCATTGTGTCATGTTCAGCATTACACTTTGGCTGAACCACAATGCTATGATCAATGATGGTGATTTTCTGCCACGGTGGGTCACAGGGCAGAGGAAGGGCTGTTGTATTGGAGACTTTTTGTATGCTGTCTATGCTAAGTGCACTTAGTCTTCTTTATCTAAGATTTCTTTTCCCCTTCTACCCCTCAACATTATATTGAGTGCTTTTGCTCATATGCTTAAAGGAGTGAGTAAGTGTAAACCTGATCTTTTAGAAATGACTTGTATTCTCCTGCAAACAGAAGTTGCTTTGTGGTTACTGTATTTTTGGAGATGTTTCTGAATGGGTGATCCTACCCCCAGTGTAAGGGGGCTGAATTTTTAGCACAAAATACAGAAGCCAAATTCTCTTTGGTAACAGATTAAATTCTTAGGAATGATCTGGTAAATGACAGGAGAAGCTGCTTGTGTTACCAAAGGTTCTGGGACATCCTTGCTGTGTCACAGCCTCGCTGTACAGATGCATAGTGGAAATTTGATCAATTTTGACAAAATGGTCTCATGTCTCTCATGATTTCTTTTTGTCTGCAGAACCCCCAACTCCTATTGCCCCTCCCGAGCTGCTGGCTGTGGGAGCCACCTACCTGTGGATCAAACCCAACGCCAACTCCATCATCGGAGACGGGCCCATCATTCTGAAGGAGGTGGAGTATCGGACGACCACGGGGAACTGGGCAGAAACCCACATTGTAGACTCTCCTAATTACAAGCTGTGGCATTTGGATCCTGATGTGGAGTATGAGATCCGAGTGCTGCTCACTCGCCCTGGAGAAGGAGGCACGGGGCCCCCTGGGCCACCTCTCACAACGAGGACAAAGTGTGCAGGTCAGGTTCTGCTGCTTTCGGGAACAGGCACCTCCTTTCACTTGCTAGCTTAGTACCAGATGATCCTCCACACACCCTTGTTGCAGATGTTCTTCACTGGGGATCTGAACTGACGTTGTGCATTTTTATATATCCTGGAATATTGTGCTTTTTATTCCATAGGCAAGTGTTTAAGAAACTGTTGGTTTTATGTATGTAGTGTATTTGCCAAACTTTCTGCTACAGTGTTTGGCTGCTTTCTTTTGACATGGGCAAGCAGATGAATTTTCCAAACAGTTCTCCATCAAATAGATTGTCTTAGGACTAGTCTTAAGACTGGTCTGTTGTAAAATTTATACCCTGTAACTGCATAACAAAGTCTGTGCTGTTCTTGGGTAATGGTCCAGCATTGGTTGTTACCAAATGGACAGTGCTGTCAGTTTGAGTGCAGTGTGGTGAAGCAGGAAGCATTTTGGTTTTAAAATACATTTTGGTATTCCACTGGATGGAACTGATTCTTCTCACTTTTGACAAAGAAACCTATTCAGTCACTGCACAGCATCTTCCTTTGGTCTTTCATTTTGGAACTGATCCATTTTAATCCAGGGACAGCAGAAGTCTATCTTATTTCTAAGCCATATTTGCCTTCGCAGGAAAAACTAAAGGATCATGTTCCCCATGTTTCAGGTGTATTGGCTGTTCATCCTGTTTTCATACATTAATCATTAACCTTGAAGGGAAATCAAGCTCTGTACCTTGCAAGGGGATGAACAAACCAGTTTTCTACCTAGCAGGCTTTTTCCACCACACAACTGTCTTCTCTGGGTCTTCATTTTTGTAATGATGCAAGAATCTTTGCAAGATCCTTAGTGTTGTGGGAACAAAGCACAGAGACTGCTCTCCTTTTTCAACAACCTTCTTTCTCTCCTCACAAATTAGTGGTTTACAGCACGTGAATTTAATTATTGGAAAGCTTATACAGAAGCATGCTGGTTCCAGTTACTCTTTCTGAACAAATAACAAGCTTGAAGTGTGAAGAATGTGCCAAGAACAGCGAAATGCTGTCTTGGTGTGGGATTAAGCAGTGCAGTGTTGGTGTTCCTCACCCACTGTCATAGCATGAGCATCCCCAGCAGCATTCCCTTCCTCTCCCAGGACAGTATGTAATGAAGTCAGGGGCACACCCTTACTGCCTTGCCTTAGTTATACAGGTTAAGCAGAGAACATTTAGTGTCCCTTTGAGAATACTGGGTTTAAAAAAAACCCAATCTGACCATGGGGATCTGGTGTGAAGGTGTTTGCTATATTCAGCACCATTGGGAGAAGACAGATGTTTTGAGGCTTCTTTTTTTTTTGCAGCTAGGTGGAAAGCATGACATGGGTGATGTCTTGGCCTGTTTGGCACCACTGCTCATCTTTTGATGCCTCCTCCTTTGCTAGTGTGGTCAAATTGTCTGACTCCCAGCAGAATTAACTGCAGGCCTGGCCTGGGACTATGGATTTGCATATGGGGATGTCATGTGCTGAGATTTGGTCTGCAGTCCATGCGTTGTGGCTTTGCAGGCATGCTGTGCATCAGCCAAAATTGCCAAATTGTCTGTATTACCTGCAAAGAATGATGTGTTGTGCTAGATCCCAAACTGCTGAGTGTCCTTGCTCAGCATACAGACTGACTGACATCATGAAGGGTGACGTAGATAATTAGTTCAAATTGCCTAAGCTGAGCCACTCTTTTCTGTCCTAATTTACTGATGAAAACCTAGCTGGAGAAAGTCATTCTGTTAATGTTAGTTGTCATACAGAGCTTGCTGAGATGGATGGTGATGGCATTTATGTTTTGTTTAGGGCATTGGGTGGGAGAAATTGGAATGATCTTAATCTAAGCGTGGACTTGAAGTAAGGGAGAGATTTGTCCAATATCTAAAGATGTACAGCTTCCACAAAATACCAACTGGAGTGATAGACAAGAAAATGCAACTCATTATTCCAATTTCCATATGTCATGAAACCTCTTCAAAATAACCTATTTTGAGGATAATTACCCAAAGCTTCCAGGGTAAAGATTTTCAAAAATGTGCAGAACCAAAAAAACAGCACTATGTCCTTGATTTTCCTTGGAGTACCTAACAAATGACAACAATGAAAACTGAAGGGTTTTTTAAATAGTTGGAGGATGAGTGGTGCTGCTTTTGTTCCAGGGGGATTTTTTTTGGTTCTTTTCTTTGTAATTACTTTTGCTTAGCCAGAGGGAGGTACCAAACTCCTACACATTTGTATGCAGGCAGGAGATGACTGGAGTAGTCCTGTTTTCCTGGGCTGTTTAGTGTTGGCACTGTGTTTATTAGGCCCACTAATACAGTTAGCAGAATTGACTGCAGGAATAGTAGTAGAGAATATGTCCCCTATAGCAGGGAAGAACTATTTATTTACTGAAATGGCAAGAAATCTCTGTAACCATAAACAGAAGGTGTCTGCAACCTTCTCACAGGGAGAGGTCAATGTCCCTTGTACTAAGCAGTCTTCTTAGTGCCTTTTCACATAGGATGCTTGTGTGCTAGGGAGTTTGGGTAACTGCTGGCACAGCCCTCAGTTTAGGCCCACCTTGCAGTGAGGTTCTTATTTTTCATTTTCATCTCTAATTTAGAAAAGGATTGTGGAAATACCATGGTTTTCTTCCACTTCAAACTCATCAACAGAAGCTCGTTGGTGAGGTGCTTAGGCACGTGGTTGTGGTAGACATGGCAACATTAGGTTAATAGTTGGACCTGATCTTAAAGGTCTTTTCCAACCAAAATGACTCTGTAATTTGCAAAATTGCAGTTTTCTTCTGTGAGTTTCTTGGCTGTCAGCCTTGCATCAGAGCAAGAGCATACTCAGAAAGGCTCAGCATGAACTTAGGAGGTCATTACACCATGACACAACTCATATCAAGATCATTCATGATTTTCAGATTTTTATCCTAGTGAATGGAATTTGTTTACATGGACTGTAAAAGTTTTTCATTATGTAAACCCCGTAAAAGCTATTTGTGAAAGGTCTTGCTCTAAATGAGCAGAAAGAAGTTTTATTAAACTGGATAATGCCTTATCTAAATTTCCATAAGCAATATGTGCTCAGGCATCTGTTATCCCACGGGTGATGCTCTTGGTTTTCTACAGGACTTCATTTATATTTGAGCTTTAGAAATTATTCTGAAAATGAAGTCCCAGCTTGTCACCTTCTAGGAGAAGCCAACTGCCAGAAAATATGGCAAATCCCACCTTGTAAATGAAGGATTGGGTGTGGGTTTTATGGGGTTTGGTTTTGTTTTGTCTTTGTAGACTGATACCTGGAGAGTGGGGACAGCAGCAGATTAAGTGACCTTGAGGCATAAACCAGTCAAGTGTCAGTCAGAGAGGAGAGTTGCTCAGCAGGGAATGGGGAAAATAAACAGACTGTTGAAGGTTAAGACCAGACACAGGTTTGGGGGGTGGTTAAAGGAAAGGAAGATGTAAAATATTAGGTTTTATCCCCAGAATAATAGGTTGGGGGAGTAACAGAATCAGAATAGCTTGTTTTCTTCCCTGTGCTTATTTACTGTTCCACTGCTAGTATTTTTTTCTTTCTTTCTCAGTTTTCCACAAAAAGGGAGAATAGTAGAAAATTTCTTTTCAATTCTGGTGGCTAGGAAAGAGAAAGGAAAACTTTGCAACTGGACCTCCCCCACCCTAAAAAAAACAAACCGAAAAATCCCACACAAGCCAGATGTGACAATGATTTTTCATAGAACAAGCTTGTGATAATAGGAGACATGAGCTCCTGGGAAAATGAGCATGGGTCACATGCATCCTATCGCTTAAGATAAACTGCTGGAGACCGAGTTATTCAGCAGGAGAATGTGATTTAGCTCCTGGAGAAAGGAACAGTTGTCAAGATCAATATTCAATTTTTGAGGTTGGCTTAGGGAAATCAAAGTTAGTCTTGAACGATGTGGTTGAATTCAGTACTCTTAAAAATAGTCAGGATAAAATAGCTGATAAAAATGCAAATAACCTGTACATTCAGAGTGTGAGATGGTGTGGCAAAGTAGCTGGAAAACCTTTTCCTTTAGTTATTATTAAAAGTTACTTTGTTGCCATTAAATCTGGTGAAGTTTAGAAGTAGTAAGCAGCTTTTGCTGGTTTTTTGTCATTTTGAGACTACATTTTCATATTTTATAGAGATGTTTTTGTCTGTTGCTCTCTTACAGATGCTAGAAGGAGGTGGCTGTGTACTGTTCTGAAAGGCACACACTGAATAACCAGAAAGTTCCTTGGTTGTGTGCTGAGTTAGTATGAGCTGTTAAAACAGGTTCAAAAATATTTCTTTCTGATTTGATTTGAAGGTGATAGCTCCCATTAAGTAGGAAACATTTACAACTTAATGTTGAAAAATAAGATTTGGGGTTGCTGCACTGCTGCCTTCATTTTTTTTTTTAAAGCTTGCAAAAAAAAAACCAACAAACCCAAACTTGAAAGAAAATCTGATGTATGAGTCAAAGCACTACACAAATGGCATATCAAGTGATTGGAAGGAGCTCTGTACAACTGATGTGTAGGTATTATTAGAATCACTGATTCACAGATTAATTTAGCTTGGAGTTCCTCTAAGCTTTGTCCTGAAACATACCTTCATTTCCCTATTAATGTTAGTTAAAATGTAACTCTAAGCTCCACTGTCTTCTACAACTTTAAATGTAAGCAGTGGGGGAAATAAGTGCTTTTTCAGCAAGATTGCCTACTTTAAAACAAAACCTTCCCATAGAATGCTAGCAGGGAAGGAAGACCTTACCTGGGCTTCTTGTTTCCTCTGCTGGTAAATGCTGCGAGGGGTTTGTTCTCAGCTGTGATAAGAGAAGCCTCTGCAGTTTGTGTTCCACTTGGTTTTGCTTTCTTGCTAAATTCCCCAAAACAAAGGCCTCTGTAGCACAAGGAAATGCAGTTGTTCTTCTCTTGGTAGCCCCAGTCCCCAGAGCCACAGGGTGCTGCAGGTGAGCTGCTGAGAGCAGCATGATCCTGTGTCTGGGCTTCCATACGCTGATCCTGGAAAGCCTGTAGGACTGGAACCTATTTTAGTGACTTAGGTCCACTTAGCTTGGTGATTGAAACTCTGTTTTCATTCACCTCAATAGCCTTTGGCATGTTAGGTAGAGGAGAGTTACAAAAATATGATGTTCCATCTTTCTGATCCTTGATCCCCACTTTGTGCTTGGAAACAGCCTGGTAGCATTGTTGAAAGGCTGGGGCTTCATCTCTACCACATCTGAAGAGTGTAAGTCCCTTTGCATTTAAGAGGATTTTCCCTGCCAAATTGATTAAATAGATAATAAATGTTTGATTTCTGCTTTATTCTTTGCCCCTCCGAGTATAAGCACAAGATCTACTCTTTAAACAACATCTGAAAGACAAGATGATGTATTTCTTGATGATCTGCATTTTGTGGCTCTAAGCTTTTCAGAATGATACACTTTTCTTGTCTTTTCATGTCAAGTCTCAGCCTCTGCTTAGCCCATGTGTACCTTCAGACCTCTTGGACAATACAGGCAGCTGAACCTACAGAGCTCTGTAGGAGGCAAAGTGTATTTCAGGGTTCTCGTCAAGTTGCAGAGGTGGGGTTGGTGTTCCAGGCAAAAGATGTCTCCTTGAGGAACTATTGATACCAAATTATGGAGGTATTGGCTGTAGAAGTGTGGTCAAACTGGAAAGATGCCTTTCAAAGAACAGAGGATAGATCAGACCTATGAGTTAGTTACTGAGAACAAACTGAAAAAAGGAGCAGCTTTGTTGTCTGGCTATGAGAAGAGTGCAAACCTGTCTAGAACAGAAGGAATTTGGGAAGAGAAAGAGGAGTAATTAAAAGGTGAAAGGGGAAGCACAGTGTTTTGGGGCACTTTCAGTGAGTGAATGCAGAACTCTGGAAAAGTCAGATTGTTGGAGCTGACAAGATACTTGGTTTGGCATGATGCCAGGGTCTGTCCAAAGTTCAGGCATTAAATTCAGTGTGTTGGGAAGCAGCAGTGTGCACAGGAGGGGCTGGGATTTACTGCTGGAGCTCATCAGTGTGCCATCAATCTGACATTTCCTAGCACTGACCAATGCCTGAAAATTCCCAGGTCTAGCAAAGCATGTCCCCTGTTGCCTCTAACCATGGTGTATATGGTGAGAAATTTACTTTATCCTGATCCCTGCAGAAGATCAGCTCTTTGTCCTGAGGCTTGTGGATTGATTGCCCTTATCTTAGTCTGCATAAATACAGTTATGAATATAAAGGCAGTCATAATAGTGCTTTGGTCTGGATTTTTTTTTTTCCAGAGGGATTTTCTCATGATGGATTTAAAATCTGGGGATTTACTTTTTATCTGCAAAGGCAGTTTGTTACCCAGAAATGGTTTTTATTTATTAGGATGAAGTCTAGTTACTCATTCCCCCATCACACTGTTTCTGCTTGGTGGTGTTGCTGTTTAATTTCATGGCTTTCTGTCCTGTCATTTGGGTACAGCATTATTTTCTGAGTGGGCAGACTGGTCAGTAGGGTGACAACTCTCATAGGGGCATGAGGCTTTTGTGCCAAGAGGAACACTTCTTGCTACTGATGGCACCTCATGATTTCTTCCAAAAGAAATTAACCTGCCTGGAACTTAGTTTCAGACCAGCTGAATTTAGGACACTGTTCTTTGTGATGTTTCTTGGCTCCTGAGTTGTGTTCAGGCCTTATCCCAAACAGCCTGAACATTTCTAATCTGAAGAGGAAAAAATGGAGGGAAGGGGAGAGAGGAGAAAACAACCAAAAAAAAAGCCCCAAACAACATTCTGTTTTGTTGAACTTGGAGAAATCCCTGAGCACTAGTTCACTTGGTGGGATTGCAGATTTGAGGCAGCTAAACATCAGTTGTGTGCACACGACTTTTCTAAGTAAAAAGTAGCTTCAAATGAAATTTCAAGTGAATGCAAACCGGTCTGATTGTCTCTTGTAGTTTTTCTACTTGAAATATGCTGGGCATACATGAAGGCTCTGTGCAAGAAGGTCACTGACAGCACAGTCAGGCCCCCTTTAATGATTTCAGATCTTCTGCACTGAAACCTGGACATAAGTGGTGCTCAGAGAACCTAAACCAAAACTATGTGAACTTGTGCATCACCAAGCCAGCTCTGGGTTAATCAGGGAACTGAGTTCTCATCTCTGTGCACAGCACAATGTTTGAATTTCCTTCTGTGCATTCAGGTAATTGTGTGATTCCTCTCTTGCAGCTCACTTAAAGAAACTATAGAGGGAGGGAAGCAAAAGAAGCAGATATTTGATGTGTTAATAGCTTCTCTCCTCTGTGCTTATGCAGCTTCATTTCAGCATTCTCAGTTTAAGGGTGTCTCCAGTGTGGCCCTAAAAATGTGACTTCAGAGGATTATATCCTAAACTTGTGTGCCCCTGGCACCGCTTTACCCACGTCAGCATTTTACACACCTTGAAAATCTGGCCCACAAGTTGCAGAAATGGGCCAGGCACTCAGTCCCCTGCTAAAAGCAATTTATTTAAATTGCATGATGTCTTTTAGTCTCCAGTTAAGTGGCATCTTTCATAAAATTTCGTCCCTTATTACCATATTATTACTGCCTCTGTTGGTTTCTGAGGGTGCGATGAGATGATGGTTTCCAGCTGTCTCTTTATCTGAGCTGAAAAGCCCAGTTAGTGGGAGGAACTGGGGAGGGATCAAGCTGTGTGGGGATTCTTGCAGTGCATGCTTTAAGCACTGAACTTCCACAGAGGAGCGAGCAAAGGGAGGTGCCTGTTCCCCTCCTCTGGGTAACAGACACCATACCTCATCCTGGGAGTGAGCTGACACCCAGGCTTGCCAAGCTCTCTGGATTTGCATAGTCACCATCCTGCCTTTGTCCTGGGACAAACACTCCTCACTGCTTCCTGCTTACGTGTCCCTTTTTGCTTTTCCAAAGGCAGCTGACACATAAATGCCTTTTATTTTAAAATGTATTTTTTATGTACACAACTCTGCATTAAAAAGCGCTCAGATGATAAGAGACATTTGGAGTTTATACACTGAAAGTGCCCAATTTTAAACATTTAATAAGAGACATTTGGAGTTTACACACTGAAAGTGCCCAATCTTAAACATTTCAAAGAATAAAATGCACGTTAATTGGCTTTCTTGGAGGTTCTAACATATAATGGAAAAGCCAGGCAGGGGCAAACTGAAGAGAGTATTACATTTTTAGCCTCATGTTAATGCTTTTCACCTGAGATTTATAAGATATTTAGGAACATTTTGTTCCTTGTGTGCTTACCTCTTTTACATTTTGTTATAAATATTTTACCCTTTTATTTTTCCCCACTGGACTCTGCAATATGGAGATGAACACCACTCCTTGTTTAATTCTTGCCAGCTGACCCAGATGAACAGGGGTGCTGCACAGCTTGGGGGGGGGGAGAAAAAGCAGCATATTGATGTCTTAAATACTGTTGCAGAACCAGCAGATGGAGTGTGAGAGTGCAAAACATTGTCTGTAATGGTGTGTACAGTACCTTACATCCTCCTACTGATTGAGCTTGAAAAATGGAATTTTATTTCATTTTTTAACCACCTCTTCTGTCCATGGACGTTTCTGTGACCCGTGATGTTACAGTGTCTGAACAGGACTCAAGAATCTTAAAGGTCTTTTCCAGTTGTGACAATTTTATGATTCTATGATAAAACCAAGAGTGAACCAGAGATCTCAGCACCCTTGGGGGGATGCAGGGATCCCTTTGGATATCAGTTCACACTACATGGGTGGAGAAGCAAAGACCTCTACTCTCTCCACGCTTTGGATTGTGAACCAGATGATTGCTGTAGCCATGGGGCTGGGTAGGGGTTTATAAACTTAGGCACCATTTTAGTTATTTGATATTCTACTGAGTGTAATCAGGAAAAAAAAAAAGAAATAGCTTTCAACTCCTTTAAACTTATTTTTGCTTTTTAGTTTTACAAGCTAAAAAGCTTAAAAGCTTCCCCTTGTCATTTTTTAAACTTGGGTTTTTGAAAATACGAAGCAATGAAACGTTTTATGACTTTAGAAATAGTATTCAAGTAGAGCATAGCTGTGACCATATCAAAGTACTCAAATATTGCTGGAGAGGCACAAGAGGCACAGAGGCCTGAGCATCAAAATCAGACTGACAGTTGTTATTACAATGTATTCCACTCAAGATCTGCAAATCCTTGTTTTAGCTGCCAATAATCCTTCAACGTATTTAGCTAAAATCTTGGTGCAGAGACCATTGGAAGGGTATTTAAAGCAAGACCACAGCTCTCAAGATAACAAAATCTGAAAGCCTTAACATCAGAGTTTCCTCCCTGTGGCACTTGGAAAGGTTTTCTAGCATTTACCAGAGAAGGAAAAAGATGTGGGGAGAAGTAGGTCTTGCAAACAGACCCAGACCTCTAGAAGCTGATTTCTCAGTTAATGAAGTTTGACAAAAATCTTTGGTGAGCTTGTAAGATAAGATTGTATATCAAGAAAATCTGTCACTTTGAAAATAAAGCCTTCAAGTGATAAATTTATTTAATAATGTTTCTAACAGGATGATAAGCTATTGGTATTAAGTTGACTCTTTAACAGAGGAGGGAGGGAGGCAGAGTGGGGTGCTAGATTGGAGAGCAGGAATACTGCACCAAAGGCAGTCTGGTGTAAGGTCTCCTGCATGTTATATGTATTAAACCAGTTCTTCCCAGTTGTTTTTATTCTCCTCAGGTGGATTATTGGTGAACCTACTATAGGAATAGATCTTTCCAGCTGCTGTGCTACAGGTCACTTCACTCTGTTTTACATGCATAACACATTCCTCTGTACAAAGGTTCTTTTTCATGGGCAGAAGGAATCCCATTGTCACTAAAGAAACTGCCTGAAAGCAAGTCTACAACTGTGATGGGTTTTCCTTGGATTTTCCTTTTCTGGGTGAAAACTTGTCTTCTAGAGAAATCAGGAGCCACAGAGTTAAAAGATGGGCTGTGCAATACCTGACAAAAAAAAAATACAGAGTAAAAATGGGTTTTGTATCTACCTCTGGTATTCCTGTGTGTGTTCTGAAGGTCTCTTTAATAGTCATTGCTTCCAATCAGCATTGTGCATGTCAACCCCAGATAGGCACCTTCTGCCAGCCTTCTATTCTCTATGAAAGGCTCAGGCAATTTATAGCTTTCCCTTGGTCCAGCTGGCACAGCAGAGCAAATATTTACTTATTTCCACACAGAAACAAATATCTCAGTGTAAAAGAGCTGGAATCACACTGTGTGCAAACAGGTGCTTCATGTGAGATCAGTACGTTGTGCTGCAGCCCACCAGGAATTTCTGTGGAATCTTTGGAGCCCCTCATGCTGCTGGCAGTGAGGTTGGACTAGGGTTCAAAGTGTAGTGTCAGTGCTTCTGGGGTGATCACACTTGGTTCATTAGGGTGAGTAATGAGTTTGTCCTTATTTGTCTCTGTGTATGTCTCAACATAAAAGATGCTTTTGCTTCTACCAAGAAATGATCTCCAAACCTGATCACAGTGGCCTGTGCTAAAAGTTATATCTTGCTGAATTACTCTTCAGGCTGTAGGAGTGTACCTGTGTGCTGAAGGCATAGTCATTATCAGCTTGTTACTCCTGTCTTTTCTGTCACAGGGGTGTCCCTTGGCAGTGAAACACTGAGGAGTGTTAAAAATAAGCACTGTTTATTGATAGAGGGGAGGGCAGAGCATTCCCTATGATGCAGATGTCTTAAGCAAAGGTAATTTTGTTGAAAGTACAGTGTAAGATGCTAAAAAGAAAGGAGCACTGGGATATTTTTACCCTATAGCAAAATACTCTAAAAATTCTTTTCAAACAACCTGCTATTTGCTGGGGTTTGTGCTTTCTGTCCTGAATTGCTTCAGTGTTGTTGAGTTTCTTTGTTCAGAAGAAGAGGTTGTTTTTCTGGTTAGGAGGATTTGTGCTAAAATATTTGTACTTCATCACCTTAACTTTGTGCATTTCTTTTAACAACAATAATTAAAAATGAAGTTGCTGATGTTAGTCCTTGAGGATAATATTCCAGCAGCACTGGGATGGCATCACCACCTCCTCATTTGCAACACACAACTCTGAAACTGTCTTTGTCTTATTATTCAGCCTGTCAGGGTAGAGTGTCTGCCATGAAGGGTGCCTGGCACAGGAGGTCCTTTTTTACATTTATGAGGGGGCACAAGCTTATCTTCTGTTTTTCATGCTAGGTGTCTAGAGGATTGTCATCCACAATGGTATTCTAGCACTGGTACCACTTGGCAACTGATTCAAGAGTGGTGACACCAGCAGCAAGATGCCACACTTTCCCAAAATGATGGGAGTTAACTGGGAGTAGAACTCAGAATACGCCAGAATCTCACTTTTAGATGACAGTAGAATGAATTAATAGTAAAATCTGCATGTGTTTTTGTCTAGAGGATTGTCATCCACAATGGTATTCTAGCACTGGTACCACTTGGCAACTGATTCAAGAGTGGTGACACCAGCAGCAAGATGCCACACTTTCCCAAAATGATGGGAGTTAACTGGGAGTAGAACTCAGAATACGCCAGAATCTCACTTTTAGATGACAGTAGAATGAATTAATAGTAAAATCTGCATGTGTTTTGTGAAATGTACTGTTTGTCCAGCATCAGGAATAACTGAGGACTATGTGCCATGAGCATGGTCACCTGTGCAAAAGATGGGATTTTCTGCTCAAAAGTCCTTTGCCATGAGGTCAGCACTGGGTGAGGTTGGTGGGAAAGGGTTAAGTCTTTATTGAAATATTCTCTGGAGTACTTAAGCTTCAGAAACAGCAATATTTTAAAGAGTGGGTAGTGACCTTTGCTTTTTTTCAAATGCACTTCCCTCATTCATAGTCTGAGAAAGGACCTTGCAAATAATTGAGTGTTTCTTTGTCAGTGATTGCTGTGGTGTGTCCATGATTACCTAATTTCAGATCTGGCAGTGTTAGTCTTCTGCAGAAGTACTTATGAAATCAGTTTAAATTAGTGAAATAGAAGGGATTATGAGGTTCTATGCTATTCATCTTAGAGAAATCTTATTTTTTCTTGTATAAGTATTAGGAAGAATAATGTCAGAGCAGTATGATGCTATACATTGGGGCAGAGGCAGCAGAGGTTTCTGCAGCTGCATGTGAGATCTAGGATTATGTATCAGTTTTTCAGATCAAAGAATCATAGAATCATAAAATTGTTAGGTTGGAAAAGATCTTTAAGATCATCAAGTCCAACCTCTCATCTAACTCTACCAAATCCACTGCTAAACCATATCCCTAAGCACCATTTCTACATGACTTTTAAATATGTCCAAGGATGGTGATTCAGACATTTCCCTTGGAAACCTGTTACGGGGCTTGACAACCCTTTCAGTGAAGAAAGTTTTCCTCATATCCAGCTTAAACCTCTGAAGGGCACAACTTGAGACTATTTCTTCCTTTCCTATTGCTTTCTGTGTTGGAGCAGAGCCCGACCCCCCCCTGGCTCCAGGCTCCTGTCAGGAGCTGTGCAGAGCCAGAAGGTCTCCCCTGAGCCTCCTTTGCTCCAGGCTCAGCACCCCCAGCTCCCTCAGCTGCTCCTCACCACACTTGTGCTTCTGACGGTTCCCCAGCTTCGTTGCCCTTCTCTGGCCCTGCTCCAGCCCCTCAAGATCCTTCTTCTATTGAGGTGTATAACACTGAACCCACTCTTTGAAGTGCAGCTTCACCAGTGCTGAGTACAGGGGGACGATCCCTGCCCTAGTCCTGCTGGCCACACTAGTGCTGACATAAGCCAGGATGCTGTTGGTGTTTTTGGCCACCTAGACACACTGCTGGCTCATATGATAGCTGGTTCCCATGTACAGCCCTGCCCTTCCCCTGGCCCAGAGAAGCAAGGTCTGTGCAGAAACGGGATCATGGTACCCTGGGACCTGATGCTAATTGCCCCCCCCTGCCCTGGATCATCTGGTGTTTGAAGTGTGTGACTTCTCAGGGTGCTCTGTGGGGGCAACTCTGGGTTTATAGCCACTGGGCTGGGAATGGCCTGTCGTTCAAAGTGCATATGAGAGGGTTTTACAGAGGAAATCACATCTGACTGCTGCTGTAAGGTGCACAAAGATCTAGACATCCATGTGCAGTTTTTGGGTCCTGAATCTCTGCCTCATTCTTAAACAGGTTCTGCATGCTGGGAATGGCCTGTCGTTCAAAGTGCATATGAGAGGGTTTTATAAAGGAAATCACATCTGATTGCTGCTATAAGGTGCACAAAGATTAGACATCCATGTGCAGTTTTTGTGTCCTGAGTCTCTGCCTCATTCTTAAACAGGTTCTGCATGTGAGGCTGTTCCAGCTAACTCAGATCTCCCCTTCAACTGACGTTTTCTTCTGCTGTCTCTGAGTTCAGGGTGCAAGTTTCCTCCTACACAACTAAAATCTATAACCCTTAGTCCCTGTAAAACAGCTTTTCCACCCTCGGTGATGTATTTCTCTCTCTCTGTAGAGCCTGTCCTCTGCTGACCGTCCCACTTGGCACAATCAGTTTTATCCATTTGCCCACTTCGATTGCATTGCTTAGACCTTTTCAGCTGTCAGCAAATCTTAACAGTTGCTCTCTTAACCCAGACATGCCTACCCAGACATCTGCCTTTGTCTGCTGGCCACGTTTTTCCCATTGCAGGTAAATAACTCTAAACCAGGTTGTCCTCTAGAGGTTAAGTGAAAAAAGCAGGATGAGATTAAATTGCTGCCTGAGTTACAGACTTCATAAACATCATGCAGAAATCTCCTGTATGCACCACAGGAGGACAAAACCTGCCACACTGGGCATGAGATTTGCACACAATCATGAAATGGCATTGCCTCTGATCATGTGCTTGAATGTGTTGACAGATAGGAATGCTTTTAAACTCAAACACCGTTAAGACTTTCAGTGAAACAAATCCTACCTTGGGTTGTCCCCAGGGAGTTAAGGGCCAGGGTACTACTGGTATATCACCTTCAGCATTTTCTTTAAATTTGTCTTCCTTAAAGGAGTCAGGCTGAAATAGCAAATTGTAGCCTGCAGCACTCCATCTGTTCCCTCCTGTGAACATGAGGACACTGAGAGATGCTCTGGGCACCCTTCACACTGCTGCAGGTTGCCTTCTTTTGTATTCAGAGCACAGAAATAACAATAATGTGGTCACATTCTGGGCAGCAAAGCTGAGCGATTCCCAGATTGTGTTGACAAGTCTATCTGTAAAAATCCTTTCTGCTTTGCTTCTGTCATATCTCTGAGAGTTATGGCATTGTTTGTCCAAAGAACTCAAAAATCCTGAGTCAGAAACCAACTGTCTCTTTCCCCCCTCCATACATGGTAGACTCTTGCTAAATTTGGTCTGGTTTGTGTTTGTTTTAAAACCTTCCTTTTGCTTGTGCTTTCATCAGAACGTGACAGGCACAAATTGCTCATTCATTCTCCATGCAAAAGCTGCAGGTATTGAT
Source organism: Merops nubicus (assembly GCF_000691845.1). NCBI lineage: Eukaryota > Metazoa > Chordata > Aves > Coraciiformes > Meropidae > Merops > Merops nubicus. The sequence continues at coordinate 49,188 of NW_008603512.1, read as the reverse complement.
CCCCTGCTTCCAGGCTGCCATCTATGTTCCTCTTCCCTGCTGCACCCCTCTACCTCAAGATGGAAAACCTTTCTGTAGGGCAAAGCTTCCCCTGTGATGACTTGGCACAGGGAAATAGGAGTTTGTTGTGAGGGGTGCACATCTAGCTCTGTGTTTATGGAGAGTAAGGCAGAGGGGAGGTCACTAAAACAACTTTATTGGGTCTGCTCCCTGTTTGCTCTCATGTCCAGCTGCAAGAGAATCAACAGAGTGGGATGCAGGGTCAGAGCTTTGGGGTTGGCTGAGAACCTGGCTGGAAGTGCTGTTCTCCAGCCTCAAAAGGCTGCTGAGAGGGCAGATTCCCTCACTATCTACATTTACTCTTTTCCCTTTACTGGATGGGGGATGGCAGAAGCTCTGGTGCTTGTTCCAGAGATCCCCACAGAGCACAGGAACATCTTTGCTGCTGCTGGAAATACACAGCACTGGCTCAAGCAATTCCTTTGGGCTTTCTGGGTTTCTTACAGAGGCACTCACCAAATCATATAGCTTGCAATAATTTTAGCTTTGCCTACACTAAAATACTATTCTAGACTTATCTTGGGAACCTGGTTCTGTGTAGTGTGTTGTCTGCCTGAAGAGAAGTGTGGGAGCCTCAGGAGCTGTGCCAGTCAGCATGATCTGCAAAGCTTTCCCTGTCCTACATTGCTGGGACAGCTTCCAGATGTCAGGATGTACCATGCTAGAGAGAAGCTTCTAGGGGGAGGTTAAGCATGAAGTTCCAGAACAGCATGGCCCCTTGGCAGCCTTTACCTTGCACTTCACCAGGGGGTTTGCATATGGCCGTTTTTTGGGTTTGAGTTGTATTTGTGGTGGTTTTGGGGGGTTTGTTTTGGGGTGGTTTTATTTGGTTTTGTAGCCTTTACCTTGCACTTCACCAGGGGGGTTGCATATGGCAGTTGTTTGGGTTGTATTTGTGGTGGTTTTGGGGTGGTTTTATTTGGTTTTGGTTTAGTTTGTAAATTACAAAGCTGTTATGCTATTAGTGTGCACTGTTCAGTTTAGAGGGAGAAAGAGTAGATCCCTGGAATGCTGTTGAGTTCACTGAGGATACAGCACTGCTGGGTAGAGTACTGTTCAACTTCTACATTATCATCTCTCACTTCTGGTCCCTTTATTTTCTTCAAATTTCATTATCTATCTTTTTTGTAGTGAAAAAGAAGTATTTGAATTTCAGAGCTGAGCTGGTGCTTCGTCCTCATGGGAACTGGAGCTCAGCTTCTCCTTCCTCAAAGCAGAGTCTCAGATCTCTTTCCTTTGAGTGCTGTGCCAGCGTTCAGCTCTCAGGTGCTGTTTGCTTTGACTGGTGTGTTAAGTGGGTGCTGAGTCCTGCTGCCTTCAGATTCTGTGCGTTGTCCTAAGAGGATGAGGCATTATGGAAAAGGGATTTTTCCATCCTGTGTAGTGTGTTGTCTGTATAAAACCTTTGGGTTATAATTAATCTCCTTAGGAACTTGCATGGTGTGGTGTATGAGGCATTTTCAAATAATTCTTCAACCATTATCATGTTCCTTAGATACAGTTTCATAACTGGGGGGCAAATTGCCTGAAGGCCTAAACTTAAAAAGTTGTGTGTTTGTAGGGAGGGGGAAGTAACCTCTGAGTAAAATGTATGGCAATTAAATATCTAAGCAATGTCACTTGCTTAGAAGCAGCTTTGGGGAAGATCTCATTATTTGATACCATAAAATGTGTTTTTTTATAATAATGTCAGCTGGGGATGTTTTGTTTCTGCAGTGTAGAGGAACTGATGCCTACTCTGTGCATCCCTACATGAGTGCTCATCAGAACCTGCCATCTTGTGTGCTTGTGCTGTGGGAACCCATGTGGGGCCCCTGTGTCCTGATACACAACACTAATAAATACAGAAAGAGGCATTAAATGTGGTAAGATCACTGTTACATCAGTGCATTAAAATCTGGCAGCTTGATGAAGGGACTTTGCCCCTTTCCTGTTCTGCAAATGCATCCAGAAACAAGCAGAGACACAGCTGCCTTTGTGAGAGGGTCCAACCCCCAGGTACTGCAGTTCTCTTCAGTGATGTCTCTCTTCCCTGCTTCCTCAGATAATCACCTCTAAATTTGTTTAGACGTTGTCTCAGTATTGATTTATACACTGAGACTGCTGCCTAACACTGAAAAAGGAATCTGAAGATTGTGATTGTTTCCAGTGTGGCTGAGGCTGAAATAGCAGATGAAAGAGGAAGAATCTAATTGTAGCCTAATTCTAAGGCATGATACTAAAGTATGAAGTGTTAGTTAAGGAGTTAAAATGAAGGAGAAGCAATGAAGCTTTCCTGTTGTTGAAATGTTAAGCTTAACATAAAATGGGGAGAATACAAAACTTTCTGTTCATCTTTCTGTGTTAATCAGTGCTGAGGAGCCTTTTTCTCTCTCGTTACACCTGGGAGTGTCTATCAACAGCATGCCAGTGTTGGTTGTATGTTACAATACTTCTTTTTAATTAGACTCCATCAGAGATAGATAAAGGTTGATGGAGAAAGATATTGTAGCAGTAAATATTACAGCACATTAGGAAACGGCGAGGGTAAGGACGTGTTGGCTTCAGCGTGTGCTACAGCTGATACTCTGCACTCTGGGATGTGTTTGTCACTGCTTTTGACTGCAGGAACTTGGTGATACATCACATTTCAGTTTGGTAAATCTTCCTCAGGGGACTAGTTTGTCATTGAAACACCCTGGCGAGGCAGATGCAGGAAGCCTGTGCTACTCAGCGAGTGCTGGGTCCCACAGACAGCAGGGCACACGGGCTGGGTGCTGGGCTTAGAACCAGCAGATGTGAGTGGGGGCCAGGACTCAGCCACCTGCAGCAACCTGCTGTGACTGAGGAGGTTCCTTCCAGAAGGAACCAGTGACAGAAGGAGCAGCTCAGCAGGCAGAAGGGGACAGAGGAGTGTCTCTGTTAAAGGAAAGATAAGAGTGTGCACTCAACTAACTGGCCCCATCCTTGAGTCCCAGTGCTGGCAGTGATGCTTTTATTGCCATTTTGCTTTCATTTATTGATTGATTTCTTTCTGGCCTGTAGCCCATTCAGAGACTCTTTTAGCCCTTTGCATTGTGTTTTATTGAAATCAGAGTCCTTGCTCTTGCTTTTTAGATGTAACTCATTGCAGGGTCAGCAGGCTGTGGCCTTTATTCACACTCAATGCTAAACAGACTCTAAAGCCTGTTTAGAAAACTGAGGTCCTTCCTTCCTACCCCTGCACATGGCAGGGAAAGTAAGTTTCAGTGACATTAACTAACCTGGTTTAGATTCTAAAAATAATCTGTGGCAAAGGTGGATTTCAGTCTGACTGCTGGCCCAAGCCCTAACTATCCCATTTAAAATGCAGTGCAGGTTCTCATCAGGATTTTTAGTTCCTGGGTCTGCCATCCCAAGATGAGGTTTCATCTTGCATAGTGGGTGGCAGTTTGAAGCATTAACTGCTGTGGAAGAAGATTTGAAAGGCAATTTCCCCTCTCAATTTTCTCTTAAGTCATTAAAATTCATCTTCAGTTCTTGAAACATCCAAATTTCTGTTCTGCTTAGGTATCTCGATTGGAGATCTTACGATTGTTCACTGCACTGAATATCCCTTCAATTTATGGCAAACTGTTTGACACCCTTTTACAAATCGTCCCTGTTTCTGCAGATTTATCTTTAAAAGTTTAATTTTTTCCCCTGCCGAATCGACGCTAATCTCACTATGCACTGAGCTGAAAACTACTTCAACCTGAAGGTACTTCTTTGCTTTTCACTTATTAAAGTTTTGCACTGCTAAGGCACTTTCTTGTTGCTTGTCTGTCTTCAGGTTGGACATATTCTGAGTCCTTAGTCCTTTGGTTTGATGTATTGTTCTGAGGTATTAGTCACTCTCATCAGTGAAGTGAATGGTGTGAAGAGCTGGAGTGGGCTGTTTGCTCATCTCTGTGTCTGAAAAACACCTGCTTGGGAAGTGAGGAGACTAAAAGTTAGTCCTAGAAGTGCAGAAGAGTATAAAAATAACTACTGTGCCACCTTATTTGAATTTAAACTAAGTCTTTAATTCCTAAAAGCTGCTGGCAGGAGTTGTCAGGCTTGGGTGTCAGCAGGGTGGTGAGCTCATGTGGGAGTGTGGAGGCTGTAAGAATACACAGGACTTTCTGTGCATCTTTTCTCTGGGAATCTTGTGGAAGGGGAGTAGCCTTTTGTCATACTCTTGTCACATTTTATTTTGGTTTAAGACTGATGAGAGATGAGAGAAATCTGGCTGTCAAGAGCAGCCTGTCTCCTCTTGCCTGTCTTTTTTGTTCCTCTGTTCCTCAGCTTCTGCTGTCCCTTAGAGTACAGAAGAGGCAAAGCTCCAGCTAATCCAAGCAGAAGCATCTGTGTGTGTGTGTTTCTTCTGGCCTCTGATGCTAACTGCCCCTGCCCATACCACTGACTTTTAACTAATGCAGTGATGTGCTCTCATCTCTTCTTAGTATTGGCTCCATGCCACCCTTGGTTTTTACTAGCTATATTTAACCATACAGCCAGTTTCAGTGTGAGCACTCTGGTTAATTCACCAGGGCTACAGGAGCTGTGGATGGTTTTTATGTCTACACAATAAACCTACTAAATTCTAATTTCAAATGTTTAAGGTTAATCACAAGACTCTTTTCAAGATGCTACAGTAATGCTTTACTAGCAAATGCAACACAGGTATAGCCAGTATGTATTTATATCTAGCAATGGTGCTTCTCTGTCCTGGAAGAGACTCCTGGCAACTCTTGCTGAGTGTCAAATAGAGTAGGAAAGTGAAGGTGTGAGCAGGTTCACCTTGTGCTCTGAAGTGATTTTGTGTTTAAAGGCAGACACTAAAAGAGAAGGTTAAATGAATGGTGAGAACCTCTTCTTTTTTTCCTTTATTTTTTTTCTTCAGTTGTGCCTGTAATTGTGTGCTGCTCATTAAGTAGCCAAAGGCCTTTTGAAAACTCCTTTCATTTGAAAAAGATGCCAGACAGAGCTGCTTGTGAAATAATTATAGAAAATGAGTGTTGATGTGTGTTTTGACTCTGCTGCAGAAGTAATTCTGTCTTCTCTAGCTGAAGTAATTACATTTGTTTCTAAATAGAGGGAAAGAAATGGCAATTGTTTAAAAAAAAAGCATAGATCTATGTTCTACATTTATGTAGTGGCAGATAGATAGGAAGCAAAAAACTAATTATTATATTAGTGTAGTCATTATTATTTTATTATTCACTCAAGTGAGGTACTGTTATTAAACACATTGAGTCGTGAAAGATTGGTGGGATTTACAGAGTCCTGTGCCTGGTGGTTACTTTATTTAGCACTGCAAAGTATAAACATTTTTATAGTATACTGGCTTAATAATGATTTAGTGTAGATATCTGCAGGAACTCCCTACCCATTAATGACTTTAAAATTATTTTTTATTCCAGATAAAGTTTACAGTCATTGTAAACTGGAATCCTTACAAAGGGAAGGAACTGTGGATTATATTTCTATGGCTCTGAAATTTCTGCTCAGCTCAGATAGCCAGAGGGGGACACTCGTGCTGGCAGCTGTGATGATGCCTTTGCTAGGTTTGGAGTGGGATGGAGCTGCCACGTGTCATATGGGTCAGGAAATGGTCATGAGACAGCACTGCTGCTGTCACCCCAGGCAGTGGGAGCTGTCAGTCAGCTCCTGCTTCACACCCTTGCCTTTTCAAAAGGATGAGGGATATGGCTGCTCACCCTGAGACTGATATCCCTGGTTCTGCTGCAGTGTCAGATGATGTGAGAGCTTTCCTCCTTCGAGGGTTAAGTATCCCCTGGGGATGAGAATTCAAAGGCATGGTGTGGGGAAGCCTAGGCTGGAACTGACTGCTCAGGTGTGCTGCTCATGGACACTGTTCCTTTTTCTGTTACCACTGGGGGCCTGGCAAAAAGCTCCTGCCTTCCTGGTCTGCAAGGTGAACTACAGCTCCTACAAATACACTGCACCTACAGTGGCCTTGCCAGCAGCTCTAGCCAAAGAAACCCTTGTCAGAGAACACTGCTCCTTCTGTGCCATAGAATCGTTAAGGTTGGAAAGGACCTCTAAGGTCATCAAGTCCAACCATCACCCAGGCCTGCTTAGCTGGCCTATGTCATTATGGGATGGTGGACTTCAGTGGGCATGTGTTGGTCATGGGTTCCACCTGGCACTTCTTGCACTTTTGAGATCTGTGATGATTGGGAAAATCATCTATAAATCTGCAGCACTCAGTTGGTCACTGAAAAAGGTCGTGGAAAACTTGTCCATGGAAAATCACTCAGCACAGTTCTGCCAAAGCCCCATGTTGGAGCTTGCTGTGTGTTTGTGTTTCCAGAGAGGACAGCATTCAGCTGCTGACTGCCTGGCACGTGGTGAACTGAGCATCACAGCAGGCAGCACATCTCTCTATTCCAGACCACAAGTGAGATGCATATTAGGTTTTTATCATCCTCCAGGGTCAAATTCTGTTTGCAAGGCAGTTCTTCTTTCAATTTTTAAGGGAGAGCTGTCAAAAGTGATGCAAGAATCCTCCCTACTTTTTGGAGTGCAGAAGATCAGAGTCCTAAGAGTTTTGTTTTGGTGTAAGATTTTGATGAGTTAACCAAATCACTGTGCAGACTTGCATACAAATCACCCCTTAGTGAGTCATGAAATAATACTTCATTTCCATTTTTATTTTTTTTTTTCTTGCTTGTGCTGGAAATCTTTGGAAGACACATGATGCTGTCAAGACTGTCAAAACTTCATATTGTCAATTTGAGCTTTAAAAAAAAAAAAGGTAAAATAAAAAATACAGCTCTGGTGTGAATGGGAACAGGGAGAACCTGGCAAACTCTCCAACATCAAGGAATGAGGAGGGTGTTGAGAGAGTTCCCCTCTCCAAGATCGTAGGCAACATATGTTCAACTTGTTTTTTCTCTTTCTTTGGGGAGTAAAGAAAAAAAAAAAAAAGCTGTCTTTTTTCTCCCAAAATTTTCATGCTTGTGAAAGAAAACAGTATGTGCTAAAATTTTTGTGCTACTGTAGTTTTAATAGAGAGAAATGTCTGTCTCTAACTGGCTTCAGGTCATAGGGATACCACAGAGCTGTGGGCTGGCAGGTGTCAAGTCTTATTTGTGGGGTCTCGTGGAAGCCTGTGGCTTACTGGAGCTTCTTGGAGATGCTGTTTTCATGCAGAAACTTAATCACCCCAACATCTGCTGGGAGAGCAGTGCAGCAGGATGCAAGCAATCCAAGAGGGTTTTGGAGTGCAGCAAGAATAATTCTAGGTTGCAGGTGCCAGATGAGCCAAAAAGAAAACATTTGCAAGTGAATCTGTCACAAGCAGTTTGGGACTCTCAAGATTAGTGGCAGCTTTGGCTGTGTACTACGTTTTGGTATGTAAGGTCCTGAGGGAAGTGAGGCAGGTGAGCAGCTTAATAGTAGTTGTAATAAAGAGGATGGAGCCAGCTCATCTTGGAGATGCATAATGAAAGGACCAGAAGAAGTGGATGTCTGAATTTCAAAGTTGAATGTAGCTTTGAATTTAGCTGTGCTTTGGATGGGGAGTTGGAGTAGATGACTTGCAAGTGTTTCCTCTAACCTGAATTATTATATGATTAATTTTATTCCTTATTTGTCATGGCATTTAATGGGTTATATCACAGTTTATTGCCTCCTTCTTTACCAGGAATCTTTAATTTGCTGTTCCTCTTACTTAAAAAGTTCACTCTTCTGACCAGGGGTCCAAGTTCCCTCGGGTGTGTGTTGGAGGAGGGTTGAGGAGTGAGTAGTCTACAGACTAAATCAGGGACCTGAGGGTTTTCCTCAGGGGTTGAGGAGAACTGGGGAAGAGATCTGGATTTTTATGGTCACTGTTTTTTATAGTCCCCTATTAGGGGATTGTTGTTCCTACTCCAGCCAGCCCAAAGCCAGTTGCTCTCCTGAAGGTGTTATGAAAGAGGGGGTCCATACTGCATGAAGACTGCTGCAGAGATCTTTGTGCAAATATTTTTCTCTACACTGTTCTTCATGAACCTTCACTGTGTGTTTTAACTCTGGGGGAATGGCATTTTGTGTTAACTTTATTATGCAGCCTTTCTAAATTGCCTGAGCTACCAGACAGCTCACAGACTACCAAAGAGCAGCCATATGAGGAGTGCAGTCATTTTACTCAATGGGGAGTTGCATACACTGGACTTTGAAAGACTCTATTTGAGGGGAAAAAAAGAGATCATCAAAGCTGGCATTTTTCAAGTAAATAACTCTTTAGCTTTGATATGTCTGCTTCATGCTGCCTTGTCAGTCTTAGAGGAAAGATGTACCTTAAATCAAAGTCGACAACTGAGAATGAAATCTAATAAAAGATTACAATAAAAGAAAGGAATCCCTGTCATTAAAAAAAATAGAAGACATGGGTTTATATTCATTGCAGCAAGCATTCATAGGAGTGAATAGCTAATGTACAGTCTGGGCTGAGGTACTTCTGGTGAACTTCTATCAGGTACATAAAGCTCTGCAGGCTGATGTGAAAAATAATAAGAGGAGGGGGGAATCCCCAACCACACAGTGTTTCAGTCACCTTGTAGAGTTTCATAATGCTGTGATTATGAAAGAAAAATCTCTAATGGGCTAATATTACTTTTGCTGAGCAGGCAGGAACGTGGTGGATAAGTACATGGGCTTATATTTGTTAGCCTCATCTTCTAAAACTGAAGTCAGCCTGATTAACAGCTAGCAGAGCAGGAGGGCCCTCACCCTGAGCAGTCCAGCAGAGGCCACCACTGCAGAGCAGTGTAGGGGAGGCAGTGGGATGTTCTGGTAATTGAGAGCATCTATTACTTTTAAGGAAGTTTGTTAGAGCTCCTGGAACTGAGTGAGTGTTTCAGAGTAGTAACCACTGCTGAAAGTGGGTTAAGCCAGCTTGGAGTTTCTCCAGCAGTTGTCTTTCTCCAGCTGCTCCAAGTAGTGGAGGCACAATCTGCCATATTTTAATGTGTGTGGCTCCATGTGGCCTTCCAAGCTGCTGGGCTTTTTTTCTAAAACCTCAGAATGGAGAGAGCAAAGGGGGTTGACAGGATGTGTCTGTTCAAGTACCTGGGACACAAGTGGAGAAACAAATCTGCCCCTGTTGTAGGAGCATGAGGTATGTTACAGAGGTGGTGATGTGAGGTACAAGAACAGGATGAAGTCTACCTAAACCTACTTTTGGAACCTTTCAGTGCATGGAGGATGCCAGTCTGACCTGTTTTGGGATCACTGCCACGTGCTATTTCTAACTCATTGAATAGAAGCAAAGGCAGGTGTCCTCCTCATTTGAATGGCTTTGTTCCTTTTCTTCTGTGTTCTAAATGATTTGTGGGAAGGGGATGGCTTGGGTAGAGGACTGAGTAGTTGAGAGGCCTGGGAGGACTAGACTTATGCAATGGTGAAAATAGAGATAATGGCTTTGTTTCATTTCCCCCATGTATAAAAGGAGGATTAGCACCACTTCTGCTTTGCACAAGGGGAATGAACATGCTGAGATTTTGTTTGGTTTAGCTAGTGCAGTTGTAGTGTCTATGCCATGGCTGTAGCACTTGCCCTCCTGTTGGGTTTGGTGTATGGTAAATAGCAACTACATGTTATTCCAGAGACCTTGGTGTATTCAGCATTCCCGTGGTATTTTTCCAATAGGTTCTATATTGGTGTTTGTCCCTTTCCCAGTTTGTGTAATATTGTTGCACAGAGGATGCCAGGACATGCAAAAAGATCTAGTATCATCTGTTGGTGATGGCAGGGAAAGTTATTGGGGGAGGAAGGGAAATGGGACTACCAAATCCCCAAACAAAAGAAAAAGAGAGAGGAAAGCTAAAGGAAAGGTGTTCTCAGTGGCCAGCTGGAAGGAGAAGCAGTGAAACCCTGCACCAGGGCCTCTGCAGTGCAGCTCTGTAATACTTTGCTCTAAGGAACAACTTGCTTTTCAAAACTCCTTGGACTTCCCTTGGGTTGCAGCTGCCTGAGTGGAGGCTTGTGCTGGTGGGAGCATGTTTTTGAGCAGGGGGAGGTGTTGCCTGCTGGGTTGAGGTAATGGAAGGTGTTCAGCACTGCACAGGTCCAGGCTCTTGAAACACTGTGGGGTACATGTGCCACGTGGGTTTTCCTCACTGGGGCTGCCTGATAGGCACCTTGCAATTATGGATTTCCCACACTCGACTTTCTTTGCCAGGAATTCTGTAGGAGAAAGTGGTAATATGGTAAAGCCTTTCTTCCAGAAAATGTGTTTTCATGGCTTGACAGGTGAAATTGGATGCCACAGTTCTGAAGCAGCAGAGAACGTGGTACTATGGAGACAAGGCTTTGGCTGACCCTCAAAAGTACTGTGGGTATTTTATCTTTTATAGAGGAGAATTGCAACAAGTTTTACCTTTTGTAGGGAAGGGCCCTGCAACAAAGGGAGACTCTGAAAAAGCAATTTATCAAAGCAAAGTATCAGCACATTCCTCTCCCACTAGTGTCCTCCTGTTTATACACTTCCTAGGAAACCATTCTCACAGTGTGGAAATTTGTCAAAGATTTCCAGAGTACTTCAGGCTGTATTGCACCAGGACTGTGCTGCTGCACAGTCCTCTGTATGTCATAACAGCTCATTTGGGGTTTATAGTTAATGAAAATGAATTAGTAATGATTTACCACTGACTACAATTAATGCCTTTTCCCTGCATGTACCTGTGTGATCCTGCAGCAGATGGTGTTAGTGACAGGCTGCAGGCCCAGCAGAGCTGGTCCTCTACACTTTGGAGTGGTAGAAGTGACACGTGCATGGTTTAGGCATTGCACATCTGGGAGCAGCTGGGTTTTATCTCCTTCTCTTCTGTGGTCTATCCTACTCCATTAAAAAAAAAACAACAGTCAAGTGACAAAACTCTGTTTGATGGAGACTCAGTTCTGGAAAAATGAAAAGATTGGAAGTTAACCAAGGGGTGAATATTGAACAGGGGCTGGGATTCACTGGAAGGGAGAGGAACAGAGGAGAAGTGGTGCAGGGGAGGACAGCTTCATTAGGGAGAAGTAGCAATAGGTGCAATATGCTGCGTGCAAAGTATGTTCTTTCAGATAAAATATTACTGCTGCTCTGCATATCAGCCCTCCAGTAGCTTTGCATGAGTATAAACTTGTCATGAACTGAGTTCTGTCCATGCTTCCCGAGACAGATTTACGTGATCAGATCCCATTGAGGTTTGAGTTACAAATCTTCAAGGATGGCACTTAGAAAATTCTGGGCCATGGCATAAAGAATTTCAAGACATAGAATATATTATAGGTGATGCTCGTTACCATGCTGCAAAGCAGTAGGTTGAACCTACCCAGTATAAAATGTCTCAGGAAATAAACTCTGTCCATGTTGGGCTTCACCAATCATACATGGCTTGTTAAAGCAGTCAGGGGAAAAAACCTGTTCAATACTAATAGGTTCTGCTTAGAGGAACAGCCTGGCTGGAGCAGGGAGATAGCAGGAACACCAGTTAAAGGTGCTTTCATCAAGAGATATTTGCAGGCTTCTGTGTTGCCCTTTGGGAGCAATGATTCACTTGTAGTGTAGCCTGCTGTGAACTCTCACTGGGAATCCCATGGGGTAACTTGTCCCTGAAGTTGCCTTAAGTGCTCCCTAACACTAACCTGGATTTCCAGTGCATAAAGGCTTTATTAGGAGAGGGATAAATTAATGACCTGGTCTTTTTAAAACCGAGTGTTCTTAGCCAGTGTTGTTCTTAATCCAAAACAATGCTATGATTCTGTGATTAATCCAAGATGTGTTTGGTGGTGCAGTAAACTGTGTACAGTGTTAGGTGGAGAAATGCATTGCTTGTGAAGTGTTTCTAGATGTTTTACTTCAATTTTAAAAAAAAACAAGTAGTGGAGAAAAAAATAAGAAGGAAAGAGAAGTCGAGGCAGCTGTAACAGGTTGTTTTATTTTTTGTAGAGAACTGACAAGTGTAAATGCCAAGGCCATAATAGCAATTTAGTCAAAATGCTTAATTATAATTTTGCATCCAGACTTGTTCTCCATGCCACAAAGCCAAATAGAAATTGAATTTGTGAATGTGGCCACTAAGTAACTAAGATGTAGTTGGCATTTTATTTGAGGAACATTATTTAACTACCAATAATTTTGGTTAAAATGACGTGGAAATGCCTCAAGTCTCCAATTTAGTACACAAAAAGGCAACATCTTGGTCTTTCTGACAGAACTGTGTTATGTATCAGCCAGAATGCCTAGAGACCTACCTGGAAGGACTGGATGTTGCACTGGGGATGAATTTTTGTGGTTAGCTGCGTTTACAGAGGCGTGCGAACGCTCTGCTGCCCTGGGCTTTATGGTGTGTGTTCTGAGGAAGAGAGTTTGTCAGCAAACACTGCAGTCTATTCCAGGAGAGCAGGGAAAGCAATTATCTTCCCTGGCACCCTCAGTTCAAAACCCAGCAATATTGTGGGGCGGGGAGCTAATTGCTCCATCTGTTGCTTTGGGGCTCTTGGAGGGAGAGGAGGTTTGTCTGGCACCTCGGCCCGTGCCCGCGCGCCGGGCACGAAGGGGAGTCTGGCCAGACAGCCTGGGCCTCAGCACCAGCCATGGGCAGGCTCTCCCTGGAAGTCTGGAGGGCAATTCTGCTGTTATTGCCTTGGCTTTATTATAACCTTAATGATTTTTCAGTACCTCATTGCAGTAGCCGGAGCTCTCGTGTGTGTTCTCTGTCAGACTGGGATCAATGAGGTTCATTGTTTTCAATCAGAACTGGTGTTGGATACATTTTTCTGCCTGTTGGGTCAGGATGATTTTAAGCAAAGTAAAGCTTTCTGTGTGTGTGGAATGCTGTGCAAAATACATTTTGGTGTCTGCACAAATTCCTGTGGTGATATTACATCTACATCTGCAAAAAAAGTCCTAAGTGCACACCCGTTTGTATTGATGGTCTCTTTTAATTTGTGTCCAAAAAAAAACATTGGCTTTTCCATCTTCCAACTGGTCCTGCAGTGTCTTTGCTTATACATATGTATGACATTCTGAGATATATTAGCATTGCTTTGTAATCTTAAGTTTATGAAGTCCTTGGGGATTCTGGAAAGCCAATTGTAAGATATTTGTGAATTAAAACTACAGACCGAGCTGTTTACTGCTATATACTTTTTGTTGGTGTTCACACTACAACTTAAAAAGTCCCTAATGCACCTTTCTGTGGCTCAGGTGGAACCTAGAACTTCAGCCTTCACCCAGTAGATCAGCCCTCCACACCAGAGCAGCTCATGTTATGGTTTTAGATAGCTTAAAATAATACAAACAAAATTCAAGCCCTGAAAGGGAGAATCTCTGATCATTCAGAGTTTGTACCAGTGGCAGTTAATAACTTTTACTGGTCAGCACCTCCCACTGTTTAAAATGCTTGTGAACATACTGCTTGTAGATGCCAGGTCGTGGAAGAGCTGGATTTGTGTATCTGAGCCATCTCCCACAGCAGCACTGTGCTGCATTCTTATTTCTTTCTGGGAGCCTCTTGGTTTAATATAAATTGTAAACCCCAGTTTTATCTTGTTTCTAAATGGCTGCTGGCAAGGCTTGTCAGTCACTTGCAGAGGAGACAGGGAGAGGCAGGGAAGTTATTAATACTCAAATAGCATTTGCTGTCTGGATGGCTGTAACGGGGGTGAAGGGGAGCTGTGGTTACACATTCCTGGGTGTGTAACCTGGTTGGGTTCAGCTGAAGATGTATTTATGTGGCAAGCTGGCAGTGAGGCTTCTGTCCCAAAACAAGAATGTCCTTTTGTGGCCATGTATCTAAGTGCTAGCATTGAACTTGTTAGGGTGGCTTTGTTAGGGAATGTGCTTGAACCTGAGTTCTCATAAGCCTTAGGAACACGACCAAGAGATGTGGGAAACAGTTAATTATTCTGTCTCTCATAGGAGGGAAAAAGAAGCTCGTGAAGACTCCTGAAATAGCAGTTTTGAAAAAAACAGGAGAGCCCTGGCAGGACTGCACTGCTTCTGACAGTGCTCTCCTGTGCCGTGTAGGAAATTGTGCTCTGCTGTGTTGTGTCCAATCCAGGTTTAGGTTACAGAAAGGATGGGGCTGTCACAAGGTGCCTCTACAGCTGTGGGTTTTAGTTGCCATTTGCTTTTGTTACTTAAATTATGCATACCTCTAAAACTTGAGTCAGCTCTGCTGATTAGCTCATCAAATATATGAGCTCCTCAGCAACAGACTTTGATCTTTGCTGTGTTAGAGATTTAAATGATAAAGCAAGTCTGTGATTTTCTGTTGAGGCGTCAGAAATAAAAAGCATGAATTTAAAGAGCCCAGGAGGTTTCTTAGTAGTCTAACATTCTATTTATGATACTTTATTTTGCAATATGCTCCACTTAAATCTCTTTCCTTCTCTAAACACCATCGTTGAGCCTTCCAGCTAAAGACACAGGGATGTGCTTCATTCACTCAGACTCAGACTGCTGGGGGGATATGCAGAGAAAGTAAAACTGAAGCACCTGTTTGAAGCTTTCTTCTCACCTGGTTGGCACAGGAGATCCAAGGGAGCAGCTCCTTGCCTTACCAGCTAGCTAAGGGTTAATGGGACTGGTCCCACTGGAATCCACTGCTGTTCTTTGCTGTTCTGCCACCACTCAGCCCCCTCCTGGTGGTACCAGCAGCAATGCAGAGAATGAAGGTGACAGCTCTGTCTTTTAAAGTACCACTGTGAGGGGAAAAAAGCACCTGAAGACAAGGAGCTGTTATCACCAGGTCCCATTTGTTGTGTTCCTGCCTGTAGCACATGCTGCAATCCCTGGAGGAGGGTGAAGGTGCCTGTTCACAAGACTGGATCATTTCCTGGAGCCACAGTCAGTGCACAGGTTGTAGAGAAAGGGTCAGTTTTACTTTATTGACTTCCTGAATTGTAGTGGTTTGAGGTTGAGAACAGGATGAGTTGTCTTCCCTATTTATAAGATTAATTTTCAGAATTTACAATTTATGTGAGCGTGCTTTTAGCTGGACACTGCTATTTTCAGCTGAAACACAAACACATGAAGATTGCTCTCTAGAGTTGAGGGGGTGGTTCTCAGTGAGTTAAAGATAATTGAACTGGCTACAGGAGAAAAACAAACCCAGGTTTGCATTTAAGGCTGATTTTTGAGGAATTGTTAGCTGTAGTAAGTCATATTGATTTCTTTTTGGAGATTCAAGAGTTCAAAAAGAGCACTTTTCATCTTGTGCCTGGTTTTGCAGTGTGCAGAGGAAGACTATAAGAGACTTTATTTTCTCCTACTCTGAATACCTGGGTGCATAACTTTGGCTAAGCTGTCCAACTAAATGACATGACTGCAACATCATCTTGGTGTGTGCAATAGTGGCTGCAGCTTATTCTTTTTAAAAGTTTCTGACAACCTTGTTCCAAAGCAGTGAGAGACTTTTTCCAGGTCAGCAATTTGACTTTGTTTAAAATTTGACAGATATGTACTGCTGGAAATACTAAATAGCCTGTAAGAAAATAGACTTAAAGCACACAAAGCCAAAAGTCCCAAAGAGTTAAAACATCTTAAACTAAGTTCAGATAATGAAAAATTTTCCCTAGGACATTTTCCCCTACATGAAATGAGTTTCACAATCTTGATGCTATTATTTAAAAAACAAACCCTGAGTTATGTGTGTACTTACTGGCTGCTACAGCAGGAAGGTCAGTGAGGAACAGATTCTTGAGGCTGAGAAATCACAGGTGCCTTCTGGTAGAGCTGTGTCCAAAGAAAGCTGGAGCATCCCAAGAAGGTGCATGGGGTGGAGGAGGATTTTTGCCTACTGTTGCTCATGTGCTTGTTTTGTTGACATCAGTTTCCACAAGAGTCAGAACTGCATCCTCTCACGTCACCTCCACAGATCAGAAGAAGAAAAAATACGAAGCAATAACAATCCTTGGTTTGATTTCTGTAGCTGGGCACAGAACGAACATGACAGGAACAAGCTTGCTCTCTCTTTTAAACCCAAACAAAAAGCTTGAGTGTTGTGTGAAGAGGTACCTCATGTGCAATAAAACACACAACCTGAGGAGGTAAGGCTTCTTGTGGACCATGGCTCCCTGAAGAAGCAGGCAGACACATGCACAGGCAGGCACACGTGTGCACGCAGGAGAGTTCATCTTCTATACATGAGAGCTAATTACATGTCGTAGATGTGACCTGGCACTTTAAATAACTTTGTGATTTGGTGGTGTTCCATGTTCTAAAACTCACAAGCATTGCTAAAAAGAGGGTTTGGAATATGGATGATTTTGGCAGAGCGAGCCCTCTGAGCGTTCGATTGGCTCAGAGAATATTGCAAACTAAGTGATAAGAGGAATTGCATAAAGAGGAAGTTTCAGTCTCTGCAAGAAGCTTGGGTAATATAAAGGTGCAGATAATTTGACACTTATCTAGTTTGAATTTTGATTCATTTCTGTCGTTGTAGATGGTCTGTTGATGGGAAGTGTACGTGTGTAGTCTGTGGATCAGCCTGTAAAGAAAAACTCATTAATTTACAAAGCTTTCAGGGAAACTTGAACATTAAGGAAGCAGGAGTAGTGCAGAGGCAGGCAGCTCCCTGGTGAGCAGATGGGGCTCTTGGCTCTCCTTCCCTCCCATTCTCATGCCCTGCCTGTCACTGTGGGACAAGGACCCTTCTGTTTTTCAGCACTTGTGCACATTCCATGAGTAGCACTTACTTGCCACTTTAAAGACTCACATCAAGACCCTTTTTTACTTGTTTTACTGTCCAAATCAGTTATTTGAATTCTGCTTTGGCCAGGCATTACATGGAGATGTTCAGGTACAGGTGCTGGATGGAAGACTCCAAGCACTGGCTGCTTGTTGCCCTTTTCTGAGCTGGGGCTTCAGCCATTGCCCGTGACCAACCAGCCATCGTGGGCCTGAAAGGTGAGTTGACACTTGGTCAGAAGACATCCTGGAAATTCAGACCACATGCTTTTGATGTGCACAGCAGGTAGTAAAAGCTGTAGGGCAGCTAAGAGGAAGCACTGAGGAGCAGGCTGTGGTTGGGGGAGAAGGGGAAATGGCATCTTCAGGAACACTGTTTGGTCTGGATTGGAGTATTGGCCTGTTGCCCGGTGGTATCCTGCATGCAGCCAGGCACTTTGACTTTACGTCTCTATATACATATAGCTTAAAGAATTAGGCTGTATTTGCATCTCAGATCACAGAGGAAACAGAGCAGAATGTAGAAATCCTTTTCACAGCAGTGTTGGAGCTGTTATGCCATAATCAGACACAGAACAGTGGCTAATCCTCTCTCTTCAATAGAAAACCCTGAATGATCCTGGATCAGTGACCCTGAATCCATGGTCGTTCCCTGGGGTTCAGGATGGGGATTTAAATGGGAAACAAATGAGGTGCTAGATGATATGTAGATAGGTGAAAGAAGAAGAAAAAAAATGGCAGAAGGGATAAATTGAATGTGTCAGTAGAGGCAAATGTACAACACTGCAGCATTAATATAGCGCAGTGATGGAGCTGCCGGTAATGGGAATCCACAGAAAAACAAGGCTGGGGAACAGCAGAGGTCTTTTTCACTATTAAGCCTATGAACCTCGAGGCTACTCCCTATTAAGGGCATGCAATAAAACATTCTCAGCTGTTTCCTGAACACATTTTGTGGCAGTGACCACAGCAATATAGTGAAAGCATTGGCTGCGTTTTATAGCGGTTCTGGAAGTGTGAGATACTTGAAAAAATACATCGGAGAAATGCTTGATAACACTTTGGGTCTGCCCTCAGGCCACTACTGTAATGTTGGGCTCCTTGCTTCTTTCCTGTAATGTTAATCTTTCCTTTTTCTGTGCACTTGGTTCCATGCCAGGCCTGCAGTGTAGAAAATCAAAATGTCATCAATGAGAAAGACGTCTGAAGAGTGAGTCTGTTCTGGCAGGGAGCAGGGTGGTGGCCACCCTGTCAGGACCCTCCTGGCTCAGTAACTGAAGATCATTATTAAAATAAAACTTAGAAAGACCTTTTTCTAGGTTTTGAGGTTGGCTGAAGTTGAATCTGTCTTGATGGAAAAGAGCAACTGAATTGCACTGCCACGTTCTTTTGAAGCACTTCATTAAATTAAGCATTCTTCATTAAAGTTAATTGCCCTCAGAGGTCAATGTTACAGACTGTTTTGCTTTCCCATCCACCCCTGGCAGTCGTTGCTGCATTTTAAGCAAGGTTTCCCCTTTCCTCTAGCGTTGTATATTAAATTATGTGGCCAATTGTGGTCTGTTTCCATATCTTGTTCTGTGTTTCTGCTGGCAAATGCATTTCAAATGGTACTTAAAGGAGAGGGGCACATCAGTCACTTTCAGAGGAACTGGCGTGGGGTGGGAAAAGGCTTTGATGCAAATTCACTGTTTGACAGTTTCAGCCCTTCCGTGCTGGCCTTGTGGACCCTCAACAACTCCCCACAAATAATACTTTTTCTTTTTTTTTTCTGAAGTGTCTTCTGTTTCCTGAACAGAAACTTAGTGCTTAGGAGGTTTTTAAAATGTTTGGAAGCCCGGTGACGTAAAAATAGGAAGTTTTTGAGTGCTGCAGTGTGTTCCATTCAGGTAACCATGAGTTCTCCTTTGGCTACAATAGTGTGAGTTTAAAACTGTTATTTGTCATGAAGAATGATAGCTGGCCCCTTGTGACCATACAATTCATCAAATAGAAGACTTAGGATGACAAATGCAATTTCTTAGAGGCCCCCAACAGGCCACGATTCAATACGTCATACAGGAAAACGACTGAACTGTGCCTGGGCATGCAGGAGAATAGCTGGCATACAAAGTTTGGGTTTTTTGTTGAGACTGCAATGTGTTTTCAACACTCAGCAATAGGAAGTAGTGTCTCAAGTGCTGTGGCAGAGAGATAATGTTCATTCTGAAATGAATTGCTAATTTCATGTGTTTTTGTAGTGGGTAAAGAAGGTGGAGTTTAACACCAGCATCATTTCCTGGTTGTAAAGAGGCAAAGAATCGAGTGACCCTCAGTACTTCATCACAAGTTGTCCTACTGCCTGTTTTAAGCATGCTGAATGAGGCTCTGAGCAACACACTCTGGTTGGGGATGTCCCTGCTCACTGTGGGGCACTGGACTAGATGACCTTTGAAGGTCCCTTCCAACCCAAACTGTTCTGTGAGTCTGTGATAAAGATACTGTGGTCTGTGTCATCTGTATGTGTTCAGTGAACCTCCATGAACTGTGTCTGAACAATTTATTAAGGATGAAAGCAAAGAGCTCCTATAGGAATTACTATAAAAAAACCAGAAGAAATTAATAAAGAATTATGTCTGCTCCCAGAGATGTTTAAGACCACCCTATAAAATTCTATAGCAGGAATAAAATTAAGTGTTAAGTTCTATACAATTATATGAAAATGGTACATATAGAATGTAATAGAAAATTAAATATTTTGGAAGGTGCTTTCTCATAAAGGATAACTAAATATCACTCATCTGCCTGGACCTTCAATCCATACAAAATTCAATTTAAAAGTGAATAAAAGGGCTAACAACTTTTCTGCAAGGAGAAAATCATGGTTTATCACAGTCCTGAGAACATATGCAGTTCCAAAGTATAGGAGAAAGGTTTCACTTTTTTTTAGAAAATAACAGGGAAAAACCTCCTCCGAATGGTATTTGGACATCAGAAAAGAACTGTTGCCTGAGTGCTCCAGTGTTTCCTGGAGGGAGTGGAGAAAAAAAACAGTGATACAGAATGTAAAAAGAAGAAGGGTCAGGCTCCAGGCTTTGTAGTATCTTTGTTGTATAATAGAGGTGACTTTATGGTTTTTTTTCAATAGCCTCAATAATTTTACTGGTGTACCTCACTCGGCTGCAGAACGGTGACCAGTATTCCACATGAGTGCACCCAGGCAGACCTGGGCATAGAGAATAATTCAAATCTCCAGAAACACACAGGCTGCAGAGGTCTAAAACCACGTTGCAAAGACACCATTGTTCTCTGTGGAAAAGAGTACTAGTTATTTTCTGAGTGCTGCTGGTCACAGGCTGGACGTGTTCAGGTTCTCGGTTACATCTATGAGGTTTTATTTTGTCTGTAATTGCATAAACCCCAGAAACTGTGTAACAAACAATATCCAAGTTCATGACCTGTACAGTCTTGAAGGAATTGCATTTTGGACAATCATTACTGTGAAGATGCAGCTTCCTCAAATATTTGCCAACAGATAGTCTTGGTTTCTTCAGCAGCTTGGTGAAATAAAAGCCTCCTAATATGAGTTTGAAAGATTTAACCATTGTTAGAGCATTTAGTACAAAAAGCATTTTTCTGATAGCTGTCCCTTTCTCAGTTCTGCTCACTATAAATGCAGTTAATGTTTAAGTTTCTATAGAGCCACAATATAAGGAAATGTCAATGGCATATTATAGCTGATTTGATGCTTTAAAAGAGATATCTAAGAAAGGAAGAAATAAAAGGAAGGAACCAGACAATTTCTTAGGGAAGTGGGTACTTGTAGAGGTGCCTCTTATCTGTACCTGTCATTGCAGCACAGTCACTCTGATGTTTCTGATGTTCAGTTTTGTGTTGTTATGGATGTGGTAGATGAGATGTGTTTTAGTCCAAGATCTCTCACATCACTTGATCCCGTTTTAAAAACTATTTTTTAAAGGTGATGTGTGGAGATGTGACAAAGGTGTGCTGGCTTACAGGCTCTCAAATGCCCTAGTGCCATTGACCATATCTTAATAATATCTCACTTTTGCCTCACATCCCATTAAAGTCACATAAATCATTTCTTCCTCCAACCCTGTCCTTCCATATCAGAAATGAGATTGCTGTGGTACCTGCAGAATGTTGTTTTTTTTATCTTGGAAAATGAAAGCAGCAGCATTCAGTGGCCAGCGTTTCAAATGGAGCTAGCAGCATGGTTTCAGGTAGTTCTTTCAGATTCACAATAACTTCCGACCACACTACAGCTTCTAACATTTAGGCCAGTACTGTGAAGTAGAAAATGGGAAAAAAAATATTATTGTTTGGGCTGTGTGTGTAGCTGTAAATATTTTATAAAGCTATGGCCAGCCAACAAGTAAATATTCAATCTGCCCATTGTGACTAATTAGGGGATGTCTGAGCTTTCTACTGACACAGTGCCTTCAAACACAAATGGCTGGCAGCTCAGCAGAGAAATATTCCTTATTGACTTCTACTGGTTTGTGGGTTTACCTTTATCCTGTGCTGCTGCAGACAACATTATATGCCTGTCTGCTGGCACAGAAATCTAACTGAGCTTCCTGATCTAATAACCTCAGAATAGATGGACTAAAACTTTGTTATTACACTCTATATATTTAAAAGCAAACAAACAATAAAAAGTGGGCAGAATATCTGTATTTTATAGCTGAGGCCTTTGGCAAGAGCAGTGTAAGCTTCTGTAAATGGTTTGATATTGTTGGATCTCTTATGTGACAGCAATGATGAAATGAGGAACATTACTGCAGAGAATCCAGGCATGAGTAACACACCAGCCTCATGGTGTCCAGACATGGGAAGGTGGCCATGGTTTGGAAAATAAGGGGTTAACTGTGATTTCTTTCTCTTGCTGGAAGACTGGGAAAAGTATGTTTGAAGGATGCTCATTTACAGTAACTTGGTTGTTCATGCAGCCTTCATTGTATCTCTTTTTTTTTTCCTATCTCTACAAATAAATTGCTAGAGGAAAATGTGGCCGGTGAAGATGGTTTTAGATGCCTTTGAAGGTGTAAAAACTGCAAATGGAACCTGCAGGGGCATAAACACCAAAGATGAGCCTAAGTAAAAACCAAGAATTTCTTTGACTATATCAGGTTGTTCATAAATTGAAACGTTTCAACTGCTGTGTACCCTCTGTACTGGCCACCTTATTACTGGGTTTGCTGCTACCCAGGCATAAAAGAATGTGCAGCACTTAATTATTTTTTGGTAGAACTCTGCATTTCAATTCTAAAGCAATAGTTTTGCCAAACTATGCCAAACTTCCTTAAATCCCCTATTTTTAAAAGTTTGGGGGTACCCCAAAGCAAGAAGTTTGAAAGGGAATCTCAGCTGCTGGAGCTTCACAGACTTACTGTGGAAATTTTTGTTTCGTTCGATAATTTTCAAATTGCTTTAGTCTCTGTGCCTCTTGCTGAAGTTTCTGTGCCTCCAGCACTGAACAGGCAGTGTCAGGGGAAGTGGTTATTAAACTGATAAAACAGTGAGGAGAAGAAAAGGAGCAGCTTTGACAACTTGACAGTAAAGGACCAGTTTAACAGCCGTAACCTGAAAAGCGGTGCTGCTGGCTCGAGCACCATGTCCCTGCCAGCCTGGCCTACAGAAGCAAAGCAGAGTGTGATCCACTAGTTTTATTTCTTCAATAAATGAGAACATTCCTCTTATGTTTCCACACATACACCTTGCTCAGAAGTAGCTCGATCCATTTAACACCCCTCCTCTGGCATTAAGGGAGATAGGAAGGTGTGATAAATGGAAAGCACTCTTTGTTTCCTTTCTGCTCTTGCAGTCACCCAAGATTGGCCATTACCCTGTGTCCCTTTGTCAGGCATTCATGGGAATGTTAAAAACTGGTTAAATGCTTGATCCAGTTACCTTTCTTACAGCCTGAACTGAAAAGCTTATTTCCCTTTCCTTGACTCATCTCAAAAGCTTTTCTCCTGTCCTCTGAGGATTTTACTGCTGTCAAAGGCTACAAAGCAATATCCTTGACCACGAGGTCAGAAGTGTGTGGAAGTATTTACAGGTGACTGGTTTGGGAGGTAGAGGAAAGACTGCATGAGGTTGGCTCCTTCTGCCAAGCTGGGTTAGCTGGGAATCCCTTTCCAAATCCATGGATACGTGTTGGAACGTTGCTGTATGTCAAGTGCTGCAATTGTTCCAATTAACAAGTTTTCTAATACTTTTCTGAGAATTAGTGAAAAATTTTTTCCTATCAGCTGATGCCCATCTAAGCAGGTTCTTCTCCACATTAATGGACAAAGAAGCTACCTGCTGGTTTGAAGCTCTTCTGTTGCACGTAGGTCACAGCAGAACTCCAAACTAAGGGGTGCTGTCTCCACATGGCTGAAGTGACAGAGAATCCTTATTGCTTCCATCCAAGGCTTTCTGTAATCCCCCTTGGGTGGGGAGCTGGAATTCCCTCTCATTAAACTTCACATGGGGTTCACAACTTCCTTTGGTTTCTATGGATATAACTCTTTGTGTGGTGAGTCCCATTTGTTAGGCTTTTCACAACCTACTTTTTATCTGTCCTCCTAAAGCTGCTTTGATACAGAGATTGCCTCACTAAAACTAGAGACATAGGACTTCAAAACAGCTTTTGTTTCTGAAGCATGTCTTCTCATGTGTTGTATTTTTCCTTAGAAGAACTGTATGTATATAGCAAGCCTGAAGAATGTCTAGATCTGACATGAAATAGTTGGGGTTTAGAGTTGTTTATTGAAGATGGAAGTGCAATTTTGAAACTACCAGAGCTGTTCAAACTGCAGAGGGAGAAGTGTCATCATTCAAAGCAGATTCTTATGTTGCTGAACCAGTGTTGAATGTCATTTTCTTTCACTTCTGGTCAGATAGGAAGCTAATACAATTATCTAGGTGTATAAACTGAACTTGGGAGAAATCACATCTTTATTATACCATGCTTTGCTAGAAAAAAAATTGTGTGCAGTGTTTTGTTCTGGTGTGAGAAATAAGGTAATTGAGAGGTCTTAAAACAAGAGAAGCCTTGAAGCATAGTGGTGGATTTGCACATGGATGCAAAGGAGCACTGAGCTAAAAACCAGTCTCTAGCTTCTGACTCTGCCCTTCAGAGACAGGCACGTGAGTATCCACCAGAGAGGAGTGATGCTGAGACCACACAAGCACCCAAGCTGTGGTTGGAACTGAAGCTGTGACAATACTTGTATTAGAAAATGATGATTTAATTAGAAATGGCTTATTGGATTGGTATGATTTTAAAAGGCTCTTGGTAGCCATTAGCTTAAGTTTCTGCTACAACATGAACATCATGGATAAAATCTTAGGGAGCATGCAATGCTAAGGAAACGTTGACTTTTTTTTAATTGCATCCATCCATAAACTCCTAATGACTCTGGTTCTAATCTAACTTTGCAGACATTCAGAGTCCCCAAGTCTTATGGTTGATAAAAACTTCACAGCTTCATGTGCAAGGGTATTCTCTGCATTTCTGTGCCCATATGGATGGGAAAAGTTGATGTCAGTTTACATAAGTGTTAAACTGTAATTAAAAAAATTCAGACTCCAATTTTATGCCTCATGGCTTGACAAGTTTTAGAGTATGTGCTCATTTAAGAGGAAAAAAAATCTTGATTGCCTGTTGTTTGTGATAAGTCAGCAGTCTATGTATAGGAGAGGTCTTTCTGTGAGGTGGCAGCTGGGCTGCTTCTGAAGTGGGCAAAAACATAGCAGGACCCAGCAGAAACTTCCTTTCTTTTGAAGATTCACGTGTTTTGTCTTTGACCTGGAGGAGGATGTTTATTGCCAGGTTCCTGTTTTTCTTCTCCTCTTTCTTGAATGGCCTGGAACATGCTTTTACAAAAGAAACATTAGTTTCTACCTAAGAAGTGTCTATCCCTATTAATGCTCACAGCACCACTGAGTATAATTCAGGTGCTTCTTAGGGAAATACACAATTCATTCATGTACTTGTTTCAAAGAATGCCCACTGGATCAAAAACAACAGATCACACATCCTAAAGCAGTGCAAGGATTACAGGTGTGATTGCTGAAAGATCAAACTCGCTGTCCTATATGGCAAAGTAAATCATCTGAGCTGTTCAAAGAGTTCTTTTTTTATCCCTCATGCTGACTGCAGGGCTTTGAACCACAATCTCTTTCAAAAGTGTTTCCCAAGATTACATTTTTTTCACTGTTGTGTGTTCAAAAAAGGGAAGAGAGGGGATGGAATTAGGAAGGAGGCTGGTATTTTAGATGCAAAACTCCTGTGCAGTTCAAGGGGTGCTATAGTTAAACCTTTTGTCTCAAAGATCTTGAGTTTATAGCTGTATCCCTGGAAAATGGTTAAAAACTCAGCTCTGTGAGAGAGTTCAGGGCTGGTAAAGCTCTCTAGAGTTCAGTGGGTTTTCTGCCATGCCTCCAAGCAGTCTCTGTAATCTATTTTTTGCCTTTAATCTCAAGTATCAGGTGCTCAGAAATACACGTGGTGCCTCTGCTTTAGGTACAGACAATACATTTGGTGTTAGGGAGAAAATATTTGGGTTTTGTTTCTGGCTTCTTGTGTAAGTTCAGAGGTCTGTTTAATGTAAAATGCTGATGATCACACAATTAATAAAACAGTGCTATTTTTCTTTCCAACACAAACGTGATAGCTCTTGATGTAATTGGTAGAAATACCAACCCAAAACACACAAATAACCCATGGGAGTCTACAGATGTCCCAGTCCCTGGTTTGAGGTGGAAGCTTCAGCTCTGTACTTAATCTTAGCAAAACTTTGAAGGAGAAAAGAGCTTTTGCCTCTTCAGTAAGAAGTGTGGGCCCTGAAATGCTGGAGGAAGATAAGAAGGGTGTTGAAATGTTGTTTAATGTGTTCAGTTTTGTGCAAATTTGGAAGTTTGAAGTGTGGGTGGGGAAGATCATCCTTTCTAATAACCTCAGATGACTTATTGAGTGGTGGTTACATCCAGTTATGCACCACATGGAGCTGCCTGTCTAGTAGAGGAGTGGTAACTTGAACAAGAAGACTGTTTTCCAGTGTGACCTGGACCTGTTGTAGTTCTAGGGGCATGAAAAGAGAAGAAGGGATGGTGCAGAACAACTGCATTAATGTTGGGGTAGATGGGCAGTATCCAGCACTGATTAAACCCACCATGATTTACCTCACCTTAAAGTACTCCTGTTTGGTGTAGCTTGTGAAAAGGTGGCCTGCAGTTGTTTCCCCTCAGACAGCACCATAGCACATTGGGTTTTTATTTCCATGCAAATTTATCAGCTTACCATATTTTTGACCAGTAAAACATTTGTATTCTCTTTTAGTTACAAAGTCACTGCTCCTTTTTCACTAAATACAGCCTGACCTGCAGGTCTGTCTGAACAGCTGCTGGATAGCTGCAGGCTTGGTTATTTTGTCCTCTTGTCAAGGGTTTTTGGTTTTGTTTTGGTTTTCTTTGTGACATGAGGCTGTTGAGCAGAGTTTCATGATCCAAGAGCTACTGTTGAGCAGAGTTTCATGATCCAAGACCTGGAACACCTCTTCTAAAAGGATAGGCTGAAGAAAGCTGAAATGGTTCAGCCTGGATAAGAGAATGCTTTGGGGAGACCTTCTGGTGGCCTTCCAGTATCTGAAGGGGGTCTACAAGAAAGCTGGGAAGAGACTTATAGGGATAGGGTGAGTGGTCATGATTTCAAACTGCAAGAGAGTAGATGTAGAGAAATAAGGAAGAAGTTCTTCCCTGTGATGGTGGTGAGACACTGGAACAGGTTGCCCAGGGAAGTTGTGGGTGCTCCATCACTGGTGTTGATGAAGACAATGCTGGATAGGGCTCTGAGCAACCTGCTCTAGTGCAGGTGTCCCTGCCTAGGGCAGGAGGGTTGGAACTAGATAATTTTTAAGGTTCCTTCCAACCCAAACCATTCTGTGATTCTATGATTCCTTTAACAAAGTTATCTCTTGACTGTAATAAGACCTTAATAAGGTTTCTTCTGAAGAATCAAATGCAGTTTTGGGTGCTGCAAAGTTAGACATGGAAAGCAACAGAAAGAACCCAAAGGAAAGCAGTGAGTACAATCAGGAGGCAAATATTTTTTTTTATTTTTTTTTCTGGATTACAGGAAAGAACATAATATTCAAGAATATAAAAGGAAAGAAGAGATCAATCTCTTCCACGTGTCTGTAGCAGACATGAAGAGAATTAATTGGGTTAAATAGCAGCAAGAAAGGTTCAGTTTAGGCTTTAAAAAAACTTTCTAACACTGGTGCTGCTGATGCACTGGGGTGGATTGTGTGAGGAGGTTGTACAGATGGGAGATGAATTTAGCCAGCTGCCTGTCGAGACATAAAGACAGTTATGGTCTACATAATGTATCAAAGTTCATTCCCACCTTGTTTTGGTGTGTGCCTTCTCACACCGTGCCTCACAGGTAACTGCAGCCTGCTGATTAATGAAATTACAGTCCTTGTGCAAAGTGGGCAGTTTTCTAGCTGCTGATAAACCCTAGAAGGGAAGGGCTTGGGATGGCAAACAACATCTCAACTGTTTGTGCATGTCCATGTCTTCCCCACTTGGGTCACAACTCCATAAATGACTTTCTTTGGCATAACCAAAATGAGTGCAGTGGGGCAGGTGGTTTGGAGCAAGGGATTTCCTCCTGGCACCCAGAGAGGTGTGGGGTTGTGAGGACCTTGCTTTGGATATGAGTTGACTTCACAGAAAAGCTGGTTGAGGAGAGCCCTGCAATTTGACCTGACATTAATACAGGAAAGTCAAAGCTTGATACAGAATTTCTGCTTCAAACTCCATTTGGCAAACTTAAAAACTCTGCCCCAAAGTATAATTCAATCCTGTGCAAGAATGAAACGACAGCAACAAGGTGATAAATTATATTCTTTAGCCAAGTGAACTTTTTTGGTAGTAATGCTTAGAGATGTGTGTGCTTATAATTAAATGCCCAATTAAATATGAGCATCTCACCTGGATAATTAAGCAATAAAGACACATCAGGCATTGCATTGCTGGGTGATTATAACCTGCCTTGGGTGGTACTACAAGGCATGAGGCCAAAGATTAAGTGGCTTAAACCACCTGAGAAATTCATTAATACCTAGAAATTTTTTTGCCTAGAGTGTTTGGTTGCCATTGAGAACTAGAGTTGTACATAAAGGCCAGGAAAACGTGTCATTTATTGGGAATTTTATGTGGTGTGGCTAAGGGGTGGCTGGGAGCTTTAGGTTTCTTGTAACAGCAGGTATAGCAAGTGCTGTCAGGATCACTTCAGGCTTTATTGCACTAATTTAGGCAGACAGTCTAAAGGGACAGTGCTGGGTTTGAGGGTTTCAGATGTCTGTAGAATAAAGCATTAAAACGATACTGAAAACACTAATAATTTTTTCTCCCCTTCATCTTTTTCCTGTTGATCTTTTCTTGTACTTCCCGTCACATGTTTTCAAAACCCAAACCATTATGTATGTACTCCACCTAACAATGTGCTCCTGATAGGTAATAACAAAAGGGAGGTGGGTGGATGTGCATCTTGCTTACACATTGTCCATCTTTCACTCTGTAGAACTTCTCTTAATGGATTCTAAGTCACTGGTGATAGCCCCTGTGACCTCACCAAGCTCTGCATGTTAGTGTGTTAACCTTGGCTGGATTCTCTGGGTACCACTTTGAGACAGTGTATTGTGGTTGGGATCAGGCAGAGAAGAGTGCTGAGTGTTTAATAGCTGTGTGATTCTGTGTGGTTGCTTCATAAACCAACCAACATCAGAGTCTTTGCTCTTGCATCCAGCTTCCCACCAGAGCCCTAATGTTACTGGAATTAGCCTGGATTTACAGGCACACAGTAACCTGAAATAATCAAGCTATTATGGTATATTTTGACAAATCAGACCATTATACTTTTGATGTTTGTTTTTTTTTCCTTTTTGATTCATTTGAGATTTATGTTCTTCATTTCCCTCTGCTCCCATGCACATCCCCAGAATGTGTCTCTAAAATTTTGTTTTCAGATTCCTCCAATGTAATGCATTCCTAGACTAGCACAAACACCCATGTAGAGTTTTGTGTTGGGGGACTTGATGAGCACTGTGCAGCTGATAGTTGTGCCTGTCATCAAAGCTGTGGTGCCTGTCTGCTTATTTTGGTTGGATGAAATATAATTGCTCTCCCAGTTGACATTGATAAATGGTGTTGACTGGAGTGTGTTCCTCTGATTGCTTCAATGAATGACGTGTGCCATGTGCTGATTTTTGACTGTGAAACAAACACCTTGTCAGAGGAAAGTAGATTATTAGCTGCTTGCAATGACATGGGAATTAAGTGCTATAAAAATGGGAGTAAAGCAGGGTCTCATGCTCCTCGGTGTTCAGTGGGGATGAAGTTTCATGAAATTATTAACAAGATCAACAGGAAACAAGCTCAATTCATGCTCCCAGGGTAGGATGTGTGCTTGTTCTTTTTATGCTAAATATTAGTGAAAGAAATGAAGCGAAGATGTTGTGTACAATACCCCAGGAACTTCTGAGTTGAATCAAATTTATTCAGTATCTTATGTTTCACTGTTTCTTTTTAATGCAAAGCTGGTGTATCTCAGCACAGTTGTAATTGCTGGTTTAGAAATAGAACTGAGATTTGGGATGCACTGAATGTCTTTGGTGACATTTTGGCCCAAATTTTGATTCATTGGACTAAAATTTGAAAGGATTCCTGGGTAAGTGATTGAAAGGGAGAGATTAGAATTTCCTTGCCATTTCCAAAAAGAAGAATCTTCCAAGTTCTCCCTGTTTCCTCCTGGAGTGTTTGAAACATCTTACTCTTTCTCCTGTGGCTCTGCAAGTGCTCTGCAAATGCTCATCTCATCTCATCTCCCTCTGTGTCTGATCTCTAAATTTATTTCCTAATGATTTATTTGTGACATTTCTCTATCCTTACTCATATTCCTAAAATAATGCCTAAATCTCTGCACTAAAATTGGTCTTCAAGTACTTTTTTTTTTCCCTCAGAGAATTTTATGATACTGACTTCAAAATAAGGGCAAAAAGAGGCTTCTAAGTGCCTGTTTCCCAGCATGAATGGAGTACCTGCTAGCTTCCTTTGGCTTTTCCAGTAATCTTCCTCCACATACACATCTCCTATACGCAAGATTTTTCTGAAAGACAGCAAAAATGCTGCTTGATAAAAAGAATTGAGTCTTCTATTGCTCACTTAACCTCACTTAAACTGTTTTCTGACTTTTCCTAAGTGGGATGATTTCGTTCGTTGCATTCATTTTGCTTTGCAGGCAGAGCACTTAGAGAGTGCTGCAGATCATGACATAACTAAAATGTTGGTAATCAGCAAGGGCATATTTTTTGGCCAGTCAATTTGGTTTTTTTTCATTTAGAACATTTTTTCACATTTGCTCACATAATACTCCAGATGTGACTTCCAGACCTACCAATCTTATGAGCTGGGAGGTATATCTAATGTTCTGGTTCAAAGCATGAAGAGAGGTGGAGGAGAGAAGCTATAGAATAGAATCCTTAGACTCCTGAACTTGTTCCTGAACTTGTTATAACAATCAGTTGTTATCTCTGAGATGCTGAAAAACTGGAAGGATTTGAAATAATAGAGCTCAAAATGCTCAGGGAAATAGGAGGAGATATTGGGCTGTAAAGAGGTAATTAGTTATCCATATTGTGCCTCTGTGGGGCAACATCTGGGCAGAAAGTAAAAAAAATAATAATAGTGTGTAATTTAGGCATTAGTAAACAAGGGGTGAAAAGAATGTAGGATGATACCAAGAATATAGTTATGCTGAATGGAAATTAAGAGAAAAAGCAAACTAATTCTGTTAAACTTCAGTCTTGGGAAATGTGTTAGAATTAGTAGCCTCTTTGCCTGGGGCATTTAAGCTTAGAATGGAAATTGCAGTGCCAGATCATTTCCTACAGCTTTAGAAAGACAGAGGAGATTATCTTAATGATCTGTGGTACTGAGGCATTTCTCTAAGTTAAACTTCTTTGTTCATGTAAATGTAATGCTTTGGAAAAGGCAAATATTTATCTTTTTCTGTCACCTTTTCTGCTGTTTGCTGACAACCAAGACTCAAGATCAATGTGAGTGTTTGTGTTGGCAAGTTAAAAGGCTATCACATCAAAACCTGTTCCTTTAGGAATTGTGAATTGTGCTTCTGAACCTCTTACATGGGAGCCTAATAGATGTGCCCTGTAATTTGAGGAGTGCATGGTGCTATGGGCCTTTGTTCCTTGTGTAGGTGCACCACACACTTGAGCTTATTCAAGTTTAGAACAGTTTTTGAGTTTGAAGTCTCTGCTAACAGGTGGGGAAAAAAAAATCCTATTGAAAAGCTGTTTTTAAAATATGTGTTGTTACATGGTTTAAGGGCTTCTGCTCATAATGTGATTGAGCTCACTGGCACCTTTTCAAAGAATTTCCATCCTTAGTCTTACCCTTCCTGGTGGTATCTACCTATCGATCACACATCAAAGGTCAAGTGCAGGGCAGCAGCTGCTAATTTACCAAAGTCCTTTCAGTCTCCAGAACCCCTGAAAGTTGTAATGAGCAAATTTGAGTGAATTTAGCTTCATTGCAAGAGAGAAATAGCTTAGGCATTGTCCAGGGACCATTAGGAAGCAGCCATGTCAGAGTACCAGTGAAGACTTCCTTACATTACTGCCTGTGTGTGCTCTTTAAGGCCCCTTCAATGAAGTAATTTTGAATGTGTTGCTGCCTAATCCTGAGGTTCTTTGTTCTCTGGTCACATTTCTGGTGGTAATGATCTCGAGACTGTCTGCATGGTGCACATCAGGGCTACAGAGTTTTCTGTTACTTGGAGAGACAAGTGAGAACTATAGACCTATTTCTTGGTGTAGTAGCTCTGGGTATTCCAGCACACTTCTCTCCTGCATTGTTTACTCTGTAGCATAATGTGCATACAAGTTCCTATAATTTGAATTCAAAGTAACTTGTGAAAGTAGATAGAAATAAATATGTTCAGTTTGCATTCAAATGCAACAGGAAACTATTTAAGACAAATGCTGTACTACAAATGGCACACCAGCAAACCAGTGCATTCCTGGTTAGTAAGGGGGATTTTGGTGCTTCCAACACTGCCTGCCAGAGCAGGGCAATTACACAGCAAGGAGCCACCCACCCCTGAGTCCTCATTCTGTGAGCCTGAGCATGTAATTGAAAAAGCCACAAGTACATTGAAGAGCCACCTGTTTCCTCTTAGGATTATATAAGGATGTAAATATCTCACTTCAGAAAATCTTAAGAATCCACGCAAGTATTTGCTGATTCACGAACAGTTTCTCTCCAAGGTTACCTGCCCCGTGCAGCAGTCACACTAAACCACACTCTAAAACACTTGGTGAGCAGCGTGGAAACCTCAGCAACTTGTCCTCACCCTGGAGTGTCTCCTGTGCTCCCTCTCCTGCCCAGGCATTTCCTTCCTCAGATTTTCCTGCCTTGTTCTTCCTTGTTGTGTGTGAATATCTAAAGAGTGGAGACGCCTGAAGGGCACATTCAAATCTGAAGAGCAGCCAGTGAGGGCTGCTGGAGCTGGAGACACTTTCCTTTCTTCTTGGGCAGGCTGAAAAAAAGAGGTTGCCCTCTGAACTAGGGGCAAAGTGTGTTTTCAGTGTCAGCTGCTGGAAACTTGAAGAAAGAGGCTGTTTTGAAAGGAGTTGAGACTATTTTATGTACTGGGTCTGCTAAAGGGCAAACTGGCATTCTTGACAAATGGGGCCATTATATTTTTTGAATAACACTTTGGAGAAATGCCTTTTAAAAATCTTCTCATTCTATTCTAACCATTTGAGATTTTAAATAGGTCAATATAAACACACCAATGTCTGTGATGATCAGCTGATGAAAGCTTTGCCTGCTGTGAACAGAATAACATCTGAATAGAGGTTCAGACCTTCCTGTTCAAAAAAGTGAAAACAAACTAAACAAAAGTTTGCTAGAAGTTCAAAGACAATAAAAAGCTCCATGGAAATGCTAAATGAAAGACTACCAATATATTAATAAAGGGAACCTTATGGCTTGTCTTAATCTCAGTATTCAGTGAGGGATACAGAAGTTTTCAGGGAGTAGCAAGTGGGGACTGCTCCACAGGAGCCAGGGGTGGTGGCAGGGCAGGTACAGGCAAAGGCACAGTCCCACAGCCCCTGAGAAGACAAGCTGAGTGCATTTGTTGATGCTGACTGGGGTCGGGAGACAGCCCAAATTACCACCAAGTCCATAGCAATGAGGCAGGCCTGAGTTTAAGCCATAAAGTCAAGTTAGGAAGAAAGGGTGAGGTCCAGATCAGTGAGGCACAGGCACAGAGCTGCTGTGTAGATCAAGCGTGGACCAAGGAAAAAGGCAAGAACTTGGATGCAGATCCAAGGTCACAGCTACCACCCACTGAGGACTGGCCCTGGGCAGCTGAACTCCCAACACACCACTGGCAGAAGTTAAGCAGCACCTTCACTTCTTCTGATGAATTTCATTCAAAAAGAACACCCCTTTGAGAACTGATGCACAGTGGAAACTCCAAATACTAACGTCTATCAATATTTGTGGCTCTTGTCTACACAGAGGGTCTCTGCTGCCTTTCATCAGCGTGACACGCTCATCAATGAAAGCTCCTTTTATTCCCATTTGATTACTACTGCACTTTTGGGAATAGGAAAAGAAAGTTTAGAGATAAAAGCAGACAGGCAATCACTAGTGAATGAGAGTTTCCCCCCTCTGCCTCTGTTAGCTAGAGACAGATCTCTGTGAGCATGGACACTCCAGTGACAAATTCAATACACAGGCCAGATCTGTTCTGTCGTTTCATGCTCCTGAACAGAGCTTTTTGTGGTAGAAGTATGTTCTCAGTGATGGCTCCTTTACAAGGGCCACTTCATGCCTGCTGTTGCTGTGTAATGTAATAATAATTTTAGTAACATTCATGAACTGACCCCAGAGTCTTTACTGTTAAAACTGGAGATAATCCAGGCAGAATCCTCAGCTCTTCTGTGGTTCAGGGCCTGGAAGGGGAGCAGATCCCCACAGATCACCAGTGTATATTCCTACTGTTTCTGATTCAGCATTGGGATTTTTCTCAAACTGTCTGACCTTTTACAAGAATTTTAGATGAAACAGGAATGTCATCAAGTTACAGCAGTCTTGGTGTCAGGGTGAATTGGAAGCATCCAAGCATGGAGCAGAATGGCTATTGCTACTACAATGATGACAATATTTATTGCATCAAAGGGCCTTTCTTCCTGCTCGACCTGCAGAATGCTTCTTCCTGCTGGATAAAGGTAGAAATTGAAATTTGAGGCCATTTAAATGTTCCCTTTTCTCACGTCATGCTCACTTAGGGCTACTGATGGATAGCAGACTTAAGATATTTTAGTATGTTCCAGTACTCTATTTAAAAGTTCCAGGGGGAAAAAAAAAACCAACAGAGGATTTTTACCTTACTCCCTGTTCCAAGGATGAAGTTTGTTCTTTGGAGCACCAGCCTCTGAGCATTCATCCATCTGTATCTCCTTAATTACAACTCTGTACAACTAATTCGATGTGTTCTATTTCTTTTGAAGCATTAGGTGCAAAATGAGAAGGGGAAAAAAAAGGCAGTTATGGACTTTATCAGGTATGTGAGATCTTAGAAGCATCTATTCAAAGCACAGACATCAAGTTTCTTGGTTCCTTTTGCAACAAACTCAGAATATTGTAGGCAAGAATAAAATCATAGACTCATAGAATGGCTGAGGTTGGAAGGGACCCTAAAGATCATCTCATCCAACCTCCCTGTCTTGAGCAGGGACACCTCTCAACTAGACCAGGTTGCTCAAGGCCTCATCCAACCTGGCCTTGAACATGCCCAGGGAAGGGCATCCACAACATCTCTGGGCAATCTAGTCCAGAGTCTTCCCACCCTTGTGGCAAGAACTTCTTCCCAAGATCTAGTCTAAGCCTCCTCTCCTTCAGTTTAGAACCATCTCCCCGTGTCCTGTCGCTGGACACTCTTGTGAAAAGTCCCACACGTTGATGCATCCCAGGATACAGTTGGCCTTCTGGGCTAAAAAATACACAGGCCTGCCTTCTTCAGAGTGCTGAGTCTGATCCCAATTACAACAGCTCTCTTCCCAGGAGAACTCTTATCATATTAATACATTGGAGCAGTTTTGATCCATATTCTCTCTGAGTCCTGTGGATCTTTATGCCTATATAGTGATTACTTCCATAAGAAGTTCAATACTGTTCTTGCATCAGGCCTCAGCTGCTGAGCAATGCACTTGTTCTGCCTCATGACCATGTTAGTCCTTATTGAGGTATTTGGTTTGGGGACTGGCATCTCAGAAGCCTGTGAGCAGACCCAGCTCCCAAGGTGCTGTTGGTTCAGGCTCTGGGGAGTTGGGTGCCAGCTCCACTTCGGAGCTTCCACCCTTCCCAAAGAGCAGACCAGGATTAAGTGACAAGGAAGTGTGAGATTGGAAATGCCAAAAATGTATTCTTATGTAAAGGCTGGTATTTCAGCTGATGAGCTAAGTAAGACTGATTTATGGTTATTTCTACCTGAGTATTAATTCCTGCTTATAATAGAAGCACCAGACATGTGCTGTCCACTGCAGCTGAATGCAGCTTTATTTCACGTCTCAAAGCCTTCTCCTAGGAAGCTGGATTTGTCACATCTTGGATAGGAGGATTATCTTCACAAGAATATTAACCCTGTAGCTGAAAATTTTGGGTTCTTAATTTCTGGTTCTTCTTTCTTCATACGTTACTTATTTTCTGGCTGATGGACTGTACATTTACAGTATAAGATGCTTTTTTTTATTTCTCTTTGATATTATTGCCTCCTGCTTATGGAGATGTGCTCAAGTTAGTTTTAAACTACCTATTGGAAGCATATCCCAGAACAGAATGGGATTCAGCAGAAGAAAACAGCCCCATATTTCCTGAATTTATTCAGTGACATTTGCAGCAGGTATGGAGTTCAGTGGCAGCACTACTGAGGACACACAATCTGTGCATTTCAAGGCCAGGTTGGTATGAGTAAGTAGGTAAGAAGACTTGAGAGATGACAAGCGTGTTGCTTTGCACCCTCATTCCTGGAGATAAAAAATCTTCCTTTGGGAGGGGACAGAAAGGAAAGAACCTTTCTTAAGGAGCCATCAGGCACGGGTGTGCTTTGGCAGCGTGGTACGTGCTGTGAGGATATTCATCACCACTTTGTAGTTCCTCCAAGTGATCACCAAAGACTGTTACACTATCAGTGCTTCCTTTTCATGTCACTTTGCTTCATATATAAATGGATTAAGCAGTAACATTAATTGAAATGTTTTATGCAAGGGCATGTAAAAGAGGATTTCACACATTACAGCAATATTCCTTGTATCTCATCTAGCACAACGACCTCTGCTTTGTGGGGTGGGGGGTTTATCTTTTGGCACTAGGGAGTGCCTGGTTTTGTTAAGCTGAGGCCTAAAGCCCCTAACATTGCTAGCTTTAAGGAATTTAGCTCAATGGCCTCCACAGTGAGCAGGTTCTTGCTTTGCTGTGCTTTCTGTTCTCAGACTGGCACGCTGGGAGTCTCTTGAGACAACCTCTAAGTGGGTGTAAGTTATTCAGGTGGACTCTGGTGAATTTATTCCACTCAGCTGCAAGTCTTGTTGCAGTAATACTTTTGACAAAAATTAGCTACAAATTTGAACTGCCATGAGTTGCTATAGAAATCTCCTTATACTACTCCCTGCATAAGAACATTAACTTTTCTTTTGGTGTAGTTGTGCAGTTGCTATGGAAGTGTAGGAAGAGATTAGTGCTGTACGGGTAATCTATAACTTAGAAACTGTTCTCAGGATTTCTCAGTCTCCTCCATTAACCCTTATGTGACCAGCTGGCTTCCTATTAAATACACACTGCCAAAACCATCCTTACCACATGCAGGCAGTGTAGCTGTTGGTACAATGTGCTGTATGAGAGTCAGAAACATTCAGAAGCATGTCCAGCAAAACTGAAATGGGGGTACAGTGATTGAGCTTGAGTCCAGATGCAAATATATTCCATCTTCATCTTAATGCACATTTTCTTAAATTGATAATCACATCATAGTTACTGCAAGAGAAAGAGTAGTTGATGCCTGGCACAGTTATTTAACAAAACTCAGCCTTGAGCCTCTTCTGTGTCAGTGTAATGGCAAAGATCTTCAGAGCAGAATACTTACATTTTAGTTCCCATTTAAAATGAGTGTTGTAGGTCCAATGGTTTCGTCATTGGTATATATGGGGATGGGAGCCTCCCTGTTTTACTTTGGAGTTTAAAATGTTTAAAAACAGGTAGATGGCTCTTCCCCTGTCCCTCAGCCATCTACAAGCCATGGGGTTGTTCAGTCTGGAGAAGAGAAGGCTTCAGGGAGGAGCTTATTGTGGCTTTCCAGTATCTGAATGGGGCCTACAGGAAAGCTGGGGAGGGACTTGTAGTGATAGAAGTATGTGTAATAGCTTTAGACAGGAAGAGAGGAGATTTAGATTAGAAATTAGGAAGTTGTTCTTCACTCTGATGGTGGTGAGACACTGGCACAGGTTGTCCAGGGAAGCTGTGGATGCTTTATCACTGAATGTATTCCTGACCAGGCTGGATGGGGCTTTGAGCAAACAGGACTAGTGGAAGGTGTCTCTGCCCATGGCAGGGAGGGTGGACTAGGTTGTAAGGTCCCTTCCAACCCAAACCATTCTATGATTATCTCATCTTCTTTCCTTTTAGACAAGGTGCTTCACCAGCAGTTGTTGATCTGGGTTGATTGCCTATCAGACCATCTAAAATTGTGAGAGTAGTGAGGAAAGAAATGAAGTATAGCATTAATCAGCATCAAGCACCATAAATATTCTCTGTCTGTTACATAGCCTTCATTCTCTGGCTACAGGAAAAAATCCTCCCTGGCTGGAATTGCTGGTGGGTAAAGCAAACAGAAGCCATTGGCACATACCATACTGGAGGTGAAGGGCTGGGTGAGTCGTGGTAAATTATTGGAAGTATCTTGCTGAGTCAATTCCCTTTTGTATCTGAAAGCCATCAGTGCTGCACCTCAGGACTTGCAAGCTGCTCAGATGAGTGGGAGTCACCCTGTGAGTATGTCAAGTGTCTTTTGTTGGGATAATGGGATGTTGGCCAGCACGGAATGGAAGGCTCTAATTTTTGTGAGCACTTAGGACAGAATCTGCCGTGCCACTCGTGTGAGTCAAACTGCTGTACAAGGATGCTCCAGTGCAGAATTCCTCACTGAAGAAGCAAGGGTTTGCCTGTTCTGCATGTGGATTTGTGCATGTATTTGACAACTTAGCTGAGAAAGAGCACAACACAAAAAAATGCAGATGCAGACTGTGCCTGGGGACAGACTGCAGCTGGCACAGGCCACATCTGCCCCTTGTCTGATGCATGCCCAGCTAGTGAGCAAGCGTGTGGGCAGCCAGTGTGTGCATCCCTGAAAACATCCCAGCTCCTGTCTGTAAGGCAGATCATAGCTTAAAATCCCAAACTTTGTTCTACTACAGAAAAAAAAAACCTAAAATGTGAAGCAGATACTCATCATTTGTTTCTTCTTATTTCACACAAATAGCCTATTTATTCACTTAAGTTACAGAATAAAGTTATTCTACGTTTTACTGTTTTCTGCTGCTTTCTCTTCACATAATTTCTGAATAAAATAATTCCATTTGGCTGATTGATTCAGGAATTTGACTGTCACATTCGAGGCATGACATTTGAAAATGCATCCTAATGGCCTTTCAATGTGTTGCTGTAAGTTTTAAAGTGATTTTTTTCTTTTTTTTTAATGATGAGGTGGAGCACTAATATCTCTTTGGGTAAAATCTATTGCCCCTACAAACAGTATTGTAAAGTTCAGTAATATACATGACTACTTTGCATTGCAATTGCAGCACTAAAAGAAAACCAGTGTGTTTTACAAGCTGGCCTTGCCTCCAACAACTTTGCAAAGACCTGCTTTTTACACCAGTCTCTGCAAAAGACAGAAGCAGTGCCAGAGCAGATGAGTAGCTCAAATGCAGTAAGAATCCAGCTGCAATAGTCTGGAGGAACTCCAGTGCTCCTCCTCTGCCTGGTCTCCAAGTGGCTTTCTGGTCCAGCCTGTAGCTGCCCTTGAAGCTGGTGTGAATTCAGAGAGCAGTTTAGATCACATCTGTGTGGGTCAAACCTAAGAGAGGTTGTGAGCTAGGAGACCACAGCTAACAGTTTTAATTGCCTTAGTGAACTGTTTGTGTTATAAAATGAGTAGTTCCCCTTAGAGCTGAGGAAACAGCTATTCATCAAAACCACAAACTGGGAAGTACAAGTATTTATTTCAGTTGACTGTATTACTGCATCTCTTTTATTATATCTCTTTATTGTATTACTGCATCTCTACCTTTGACAAAGCTCACAGTGGCTGTGAGGCTGCTTGGGAGGTCACCTGCTGGATGGATTCAAGCTGAGGGCAGTGACCACCCAGGGTACCCTTTGCAGCTTGAACTATGGTTGTAACACCCCCACCACATCAAACTCACAAACAGTTCTCCTAGTGTGCTGTTCATTATAAAATCATCCTACTGGAGCTTTAAGTTTGGAGTTTGTGGGGTTTCATATGTGAGGAACTGAAGCCAGTTTTGTCTGATAACTGCCCAGCCAAGCTCAGTTCATGCAAAGGGACAGGAGCACCCATCAGCCCCTCCTTGCATACACCTCACCAACAAGGCAGCAAGGTCCTGTTCCAGGTGCTGCACTGGTTGTGATGTGTGCAGAAGAAGGAAAAGGATGTGAATCCATGGCCCACAGTGAAAACGAAGGGTTGGCAATTAAAAATAGCTAATATTTAGTCTTACAAACAGAGCATGAAAGGCTTTTAGTGAAGAATGAATGTAGACCAGCAAAATGACATTTTCATGGTCTCTTGACCACCATCACGCTTTGAGCTTTTCAATGGGGCTACAAGTTAGTGGTGGAAATGATATGCTGTGTTTGTATTTATAAGTGGTGATAAATTGCTAATCATACCAACAATTAGTGAGCAGCTCACCTGATGAAAGGCGATGCAGTCGGATAGCTTCTGCAGACTGTCACTTGCTCAAGGACAAATAATGTGTGTTACAGGAATTACTCTAGCTTCAGCCAGACTAATTAGAGCAAATGTAGATGAGAGCTGTTTGCCTGCTGGAGTTACCCTCCACTGTTGCTCTCAGAGGGCTCTCTTGAAAATGGGCTCTGTAATGGTTATTATGCAGATTTAAAAGAAAAATTGAAACATGCGACTTTTTTTATCTGCTTTTGATGTTACATTCAGCTGCTTTCATCTCAGAGGATAAAAGTAATTGAACAATAATCCCAAAGAGAGTCAAATATACAAATCAATAAACTGGTCTCACAGGAGGATTTATTTTGATGAGCGTACTGGTAGCTAACACTTCCCCAGGCTGTTAGGTTTCCATTAGGTGGTCTTGTCCTCCTTAGGACCAACAGCGACGTCTGGATTGGAGTACATTGAAATGAGTAAAGCAAATATATTCTCTGAACATCACAAAATGAGGACAGCTTGTTACCTCCTCTGACTGACATCCTGCATCTTAACTGAGTGCTGAGAACCAGTTACTGTCTTTTCATTTCTGTGTTCTTTTGGGGAGTATAACAGAAGCAAAGGGCTGGTGCTTCTGTGGGACACAGGAGCAACGTAGCAGTGGTTGGCCAGGCTTCCTCTGTTGACTGTCTTCATGTCTTGGCTGTGATGTGCAGAGGAATTTTGGTTCATATATAGTCCTTTTCTCTGTGGTATTTTCCAGTGATCTTGGATCTTATATTATTTTTTAGTCTATTATTATAATTTTTTAACAGTTTCGTGTGCATTCTTTAATAAATATTTTGATCGTCCTCCCTGCATAGAGGAAAGGAATCCATGTTCCAGGTTCTTAAAGTCTGAATGTGAAAACAAGTTGAAAGTTTCTTGTTTATAGGTGTGACTGTTCAGGAAGTTTCCCTCAGGTTATATAATAAACCCTTTCCTGTAATTCAGACTGTGCTGCAAAGAGTTTCCTCTACCAGGAGCCTTGGAGGAGGAATGGGTGATATGATCTGTTGCCTGAAACTTTCTGTGGCCCTATGGACCATCTATTTAGGGCCTAGTCAAATTTGTCATTTTGGCTAAAAATCTTAAAGGTAAGAAAATCCCCAGCATGATGAATGCTTTGGAAATCTCCAGACATTTCCAAGAAGGGGATAAAGGGAACATAGGTTTTGCTCAAGCTTATTCAATTTTTAAGCTTAAGCCTACCTCTTCTGGAGGAAGCAGTTGATGTATCTCTAAGGTTAACCTTTCCCTCTGGAGTGTGGTGGGGTTAGGGGGGGGATCACTTTTGGAAATCTCCAGACATTTCCAAGAAGGGGATAAAGGGAACATAGGTTTTGCTCAAGCTTATTCAATTTTTAAGCTTAAGCCTACCTCTTCTGGAGGAAGCAGTTGATGTATCTCTAAGGTTAACCTGTGGTGAGGTTAGGGGGGGTATCACTTTTTGGGATTTTTGTGTTTGGTTGGTTGGTTTTGTTGCCTCCCATCAACATGAAAACCCACCACAATCTGTCTTTGTGGTTGATTTAGATGAAATGGAAAAATTGTAGTCCATGTGTACACAGTGGAAGGTTCACAGATGGTGACAGCTAAATCTTCAAAAGACTTCAGTTGCTCTGTGTTGCTCTTGTCCTGTCCAAGGTTAAATTCAATATTAGAAGTGAAAAGATCCTTAATCCTCTAGCAAAAATGGTTTTCCTGCTGTGCTGAGTCTGTAGGAGAAAGCTGCTGAAATTGAACTGAAAACTGATGTGTTGACAGAAGGGAAATGGGGAAGTGATTTTAGAGAGGAATTGGGAGAAAGTGGTGGGAAGGATGGTTGTGTAGGGCAGCTGGACCTGAGGAGCAGGACAGGGAGCTGGCTGCCTTTTAAAGATGAAGGAGGAACATACGAGCAAGGTCTGAGACTGACCCAGTGGCTGGCAGGGATCAGGAGCCCAGTCTGATGAGGAGCTGTAGTCTGGAAGGGTAATGGACTGCCAAACCAGACTGGAATAAGAAATCTTAGGAGCAGATGTAGGTGAGGACTTCGAGTATGAAATAAGTGCTGGAGTGGAGAAAAGACTGGGCTGAAGAAGGCAGAAGAAACATTAATGGTGTGCAGGGGGTATGGAGCGTGGAAGAGTGGACGAGTAGAAGGGTACGTGGTTGGCAGAAAATATTTTCAACCATAACCAAAATCAAGTCTTAGAATCCCAGGCTGGTTTGGGTGGGAAGGGACTTTTAAAGGTCATCTAGTCCAACCCCTTGCAGGGAGCAGGGACATCTGCAGCTAGAGCAGGGTGCTCAGAGCCCCATCCAGCCTC
The DNA here is from genome assembly GCF_000691845.1 of Merops nubicus. NCBI lineage: Eukaryota > Metazoa > Chordata > Aves > Coraciiformes > Meropidae > Merops > Merops nubicus. Next base: position 7,037 of record NW_008603512.1, on the reverse strand, counting down.
CCCTGGGATGGTTCCAGGGATGGGGCAGTGACCACCTCTCTGGGCAGCCTGTTGCAGTGTTTTGCCACCAGTCTGGTGATTCTTTTGCTACCCACTGGCACAGCTAAAGAGATAAATGGCTGCAACCTCCTGCTCTCTGCAGTGAGATTGTTCCTTGGGTCACGGGGCCGACAGCCTGTGCTGACACTTGTGTTTTAAATAGAGCTAAAGGTGTTAGTGCACTTGGGGGAGGTGGTGCTTCTCTGGGGAAAAAACTGCCTCAGTAGAGAGCAGTCCATGAGTAGGAGGCATGAAGGTGCTTGGAGACTGGGATGGTCAGGGCTGAACATGTTTATACCCTCAAAGGGAAGCTTGGGCTGCTGTATGACACCAGGATCCTGAAGGGGTTAGAGGGGCTGGGTTTGGGTCCCTTGACACTGCAGACACAATTCTCTAGAAGCCTTTGGGCACAGTGCATAGGTACAAACAGTACAGAATTCACCTGGTACGTGCAACCTCAGTTCTGACTGGACCCAGCACTTGCTTCACATTGTCACTGTAATGCTCTTGAATTCTAAGTTTCATAGGAGATTTTCTGGAGATGTGGAGGGAAGAGAAAATAGTTGTATCTGTGAATCTGGAGAGAGCAGAGCTGAGTGGATGCCAGTTGGACCTCCCTAACATTTCTAATCTTCTGCTTCTTGAGGTAAATTACAACCATCTAGGGAGCAAATGCTAACACATCTCCAGTGGGAATATTATTATTTTAACAGCAAAGCAGGAACTATTTTTTTCTCTGCCCTTCTTTCTTGCCCTCTGCTCTGAACAGAAGGAAATCATTAACAGCTGGAGGACACTGAACCACCTAACTGACTTTTTCAGCACTTGTTCTAAGGAGGAATATTAGAGGAAAATTAAATTAGGAACACAGTGTTTTCTTTATATAAATTCAATGGCATATTAAATGAACAAAAAGTGTCTCACCATAAATGCTGTTGCAACTTGCAGACCTGTGGTGCCAAGCTGTGACAGTAGTTATTGGAATGTTTCAGTAACATATTAACAGATCTTTTCTTAGAAACTCTTAGTTTTCTTTAACACATTTTCAGCAAATGGATTTCCAATAAGCATCTACCTCCTTTCTCCTTTTTCCATTTCAAAATAAACTCTTTCAGGGCACAGTGGTGCATTTGTGTAGAAATGGCTTTGCTAAGAAATTGAAAGGCAGGATCTGGATCAGTTCCCTGCACGAGCTTTGCAATATCCCTGAAAAGTGTCATGATCTGTATTTGGCACCCAGGGCATTGCTTAAGCTACTGGGGGGGGACTAATCTCTTGAGCTTTCATTGGCAGCAGTGTCTCGTAGACTGATCCTAATGGGGTGGAAATGAGCTCAGCTGCCTAATTCTGTTAAAAACATAGGCTTTTTTTTCACACATGAATGCCAATCTACTTCCTCCTAGCCTTGTTATTAAAGCCATGGCAGCAGAGAATCAAGCCATAGCTGCTGAAAACAAAACAAGATGCTTTGGCTACACATCAGTTCTTTTTTTATTTATTTATTTTTTTTAAACTATACATGAAAAAATGGCCAGTGCAAGAAACTCAACTCACCCAGAAGAAAAACATTCTAAAGTATGAAGATCTTGATTGGACAAATGAGCACTACCCTAACTTTCAGGGCAGAACTAACTTGCTTATTAGCTTTCTAATTTGAGGCAGTGCCTCAAGCCTTGTTCTCCCCTCTGCATTTCAGAACCCCAAGATGAGGGCACTGCACCCCCAGAGCCAGCTGTAGCTCTTGGCAGTCCAGCTCCACATCAGCTCTGATCCATGTGCAAGCAGATAGCCCAAGATCTTCCACAGGCATGAATTTATGCTGGAGTTGTTGGTTGTAGTAACACTCAGCTCTTTGGTCATGGTGAATCTCAATTCCTATCTACTGAGGAACCTGTTTTCCTACTGATGAGAGATGAAGAAAGCAGAGCTGTATGTCTGCCTCTGCATTTCCATGTATCTGTAAATGAGGACGTGACCTTTTTCTGCCATATAATCAGTCCAGAGCTATGCTTGGACTTTAGGTCTATCCAGATTGACCTCCCTGTGCTCATTAAAACCATGTCTCAGTTTCTTTAGTTTCAAGATAAAACTATCAATATAGGACTTTGTAGGGACCCGTAAAAACTGGAGACCAACACACTTTGTATGGACCTGGAGCTTTGTTCTGGCCTTCATCTTTTTCCCTTCTGAAGACTGCAGAACATTGTCTCATGGCAGACTCAGGTTCCATGCTCTGCAGGACCTGTAGATGTTCCTCAGGCAGAGGTGGCTCTGGAGGGAAGGTGTGTGCACGGGTGTGGGCCTGTGCACAAGTTCATGCAAGGATGTCCCTTGTAAGTCACTTCCATGACTATTGAATTGTTCTAATACTCTTGTCAAACTGTAGCTGGCTGCTAATCACTTGTTCTGCTGTGCAAGTGAGCTGAGAAGTGGTTTAAAGGATGTGTCCAGGCCTACAAAGGCTTAGGGAATGGGAAGTTCCAGCTTTCTCTTGGAAGACAGTACTGCCCAAAAGAGAGCAGCAATACTTTGGTGTTTGGTGAACAAACCTACTTCTTGGGGGTTTGTTTGGGGGGCTTCTTTCATTAATTTTTTTTTTTGAACACCAAAACCAGAAGTTCCTCAATGTTCAGGACGCAAATCATCTGAAGCTCTTCTTGAGGTGTTTACCTGGATAAAATGAGCTCTGCCTTGAGCCTAGTGTAGAGCTCACCAACCCCTTGAGCCCTCCTGTAAGGCTGGTGTGGATTCATGTCTCCTGCAGTGTGGATGGAAGGGGGAACCAACCTCATTTATAGGTTTTGGTTTTGAAAGACAGGCCTCTGAAAGAACACAGAGACTCTGGCAGATGGCACAGACATAGGAGGGAGCCACAGCTGCAAAGGAGAGAAATCCTGTCTGCAGGAGCAGAGCTCTTCTCTGCTGCTCACAGGAGTTCAGCAGAGCCCTGACTTTGTAGAGGAAACCTCTCTGTTACCTTCTGTTTTGATTCCCTTGTTCATTTTCATGGAGATAATTTATGTTTTGTCGGGAACGAGTTGAAGCATTATTCTAATCTCTTCCACTTACTCCATCTGAAGGTAACAGCAGAATTTCTCAGAGGAAGAGGTAATGAAATAAATGCACAGGCCTGATGGTAAAACAAATAGTTAAAAATATTTTGTTTCCACACAATGAAGTAGGTCTGTAAACACCAGACATTTTACTTTTGTTTGACAAAACCCCAGTGGTTCACCTGCTTTATCATCTCCCTTTCATTAGCATATTTGATTATGCTTTTGTATTTAATCATCAAAATGCTCAGTAATGTACATTTTGTTCCCAGTCATGGAATGCCACTGCTATGTGTATCCATGATAGATGTTTTTAATAAAACCAGTGATTACCCTTTATTGTTGTTTAAATTATTATTTTTAAGTTTGTTGGGGAACAATAGCTTTAGGTATAAGAGGAAGCAAGCTTTCATTTTACCATTTCATAACATAATGAAAAAAAAATCCATTTAATGCGAAGCTAATAAACCTTTTTTTTTTTTCCAAAAAAGTAATGCTTAATTATCTTGGTGCTGTTTACATGTGCAGGTTTGGCAGCTCTGCTCTGGGTGTGAGCTGGGGCAGACGTTGGTGGCTCATGGATCTGCTCATCATGGGCTTTGCTCTTCGTGTGACCATGGGCTGGAGTTTTGGTCTGTGAAAGAAAGATCTGCTGAGTTTCTCAAACATCAGAGAGATCTGGGCTCTGTTTCAAGGCATTTGGGTGAAGTTTTCTTTTTTTTTTGGTTCTTTTTGTTTAACAAGGTTGAGCTACGAGATCAGAGGATGTTTAGATGTTTAGTGGGATTTGTGATTTATCAAATATTCCCCCTCCCCTTTTTGTTTTTTTTTAAATCTTGGGTTACTTTCAGTGCAGAATTCAAAGTAAAATTTGCAACTGAAAAAGAACCAGATCAATCAAAAAATAAAGATGTGCTGTGAACTGAAGTAACATGTTTGAGTTAACTGTTGAGCTCAGTCCCTGGCTTATCTAAGCACTATCCATTATCTAACTTATTTCATCTTTCTTTCATTATAGATTCATCTCTGTGGCAGGTCTCCTCCTCCTTCCTTGCTCAGAGAATGCCATAAAATAGCCTATTTTAGTTCATCAGCTGTAATGACACCTATTTCTTTGTGTATGGCATGGGGTTTAGTGATTGTAGGTATCTCAACAAACAGGTTGTTTGTTCTGTGGTGATTTTATTGTATCAATCTTAATCCTTTTTTCTCTTTTCTCTGTTACAAGCTTCTCAGAACATGCCCTTCTATATAATTGGCAGCTTTCAGCTTTTTCTGCACTGTCTTTGGACCAGTGTTGATACACAAAATGGTTTAAAAAAGTATAAAACTTAGATCCAAATATTAGGGCAATGTTTTTTTTTCCTGTAGAATAGGGCAAAGCCAAAACAGTTCCACGGCATTGAAAGACTCGTGGACTCTGTTTAATCAGTGGTTTTGTCTGTCATCTCTGAGAAGGTGTTTGTGCCACGCTCAGGCTTGGGGAGCTCTGAAATAGGACAAGCAGCAGCTCTGAGTTCTGCCCAGCAGAGAGCTCAGTCACAGGAGGACATGCAGCACATCAGGGGTGGACAGAGTTGCCCATCGTTCTGAGATGTCCACGTACAGGACAGTGATATGGAAGGTGTTTGAGGAACAAGTCACCTGCCAGGATCTCTTGCAGAAATGATCAGGACACGCTGCAGAGTTGGTTGTGCATTTAAGGAAACTACTTGAAAGCTTTTGCTCTGTTTATCTTGCTACAAGTTTTGATAGTGGGTATGTTTCCCTAGACGTGTGTCATCCTGTGGGAATGTGAGGAGGAAGAGGAGGAATAGTGACTAAAGACAAGATGGAGAAGGCTTCATCTCTAAACTAATACCTGGAGCACAGTCATAGTCAGGGAAGTTACTGTTTGGTTTTCCATCTGCAAAACAAGAACAATGTCTTTGAAAAACACAAAAGAAATGTAGAACCATAGAAAGGTTTGGGTTGGAAGGAACCTTACACATCATCTGGTTCCAATGCCCCTGCCATGGGCAGGGACACCTCCCACTAGAGCAGGCAGCTTAAAGCCCCATCCAGGCTTGTGTTGAGCACATCCAGTGATGGAGCATCCAGAACTTCCTGAGCAATCTGTTCCAGTGTCTCACCATTAGTGAAGAACTACTTCCTAATTTCTAATCTAAATCTCCCCTCTTCCTGTTTGAAGCCATTACTCCTCACCTTACTACTACAAAACCTTGTAAATAGTCCCTCCCCATCTTTCTTGTAGGTACTGGAAGGCCATAACATCCTAACAGTTGATTCACTCTCTTAAGGAGTTTTGTTGCTGTTGCATGAAAAGTGGTCACTGTCTCAGTTTAGAATGAAATATTCTATGATACTCTCAATCATTCTGTGATACTACCTTGCAAATGAAAATTAATTTAGTTATTTTCTGGGCTACAGAGAGAGGTTATACCTTGTTGGTAGTTGGCAGAACACAAGTTTTTGTCTTATTATCAACTACTACTTCCTCTGCTCTGCTCCTTGTTTCTTCCCAGTCTGCCCAGGAAGAAGGGATGGGGATCTTACTGGGATGCCCAAATTGTTGGTTGGCCTGGTCTGGTTGGAGTGACTGGTTGGTGAGCCCAGGTATGGGGTGTGTTGAGGGGAAGGCACAGGACTTGGTCTCATGCCCATTTTCCTCCCCTGTATCAGAAAGCATCAGTTCAGGACTTGCAGAAAGCTGCTGCATCTGTCATGCTCATTTTTCTTCCCTTTGTGCATTCTCAGTCTCTGTAACCTACTGCTGGGAAACAGAATTTCATCAGTGGGCACCAGCTCTGCTCCTGGACTCTGCCTCCTGCTCTCCATAGGGTCAGAAGACATGGGCATAAGGCCTGGGACGAGTGTGGACATCTTTTTGCTGCCTTTACTGACAGCAACCATTTCTTGCAATTAGGCTCCTGCAGCAGGTAGTTAACCTGGGGGCATTGTATGATTGTCTCCTTTTAACTTCACAACTCAACTTGAGCTTCCTGTCCAAGCCCCAGCATTTCACTGTTGCTTCCTTTCCTCTCAGCTGTCCTCTTGGTGGAGGGATTTAAGGCAGAGGCAATTGTTATTAATAATCTAAATCAACCTTTGCTTTTCTACACCTCACCTTGAGCAGGAAGAATACAGGGAACAAAATGAGATCTGCAGCACTCATAAGGGAAGAGCAAAACCAGCCATAAAAGTCAACTTTCTGTAAAATTACAACAGTGGAAAATGCAACCTCTGAAAGCTGCAGGTCACTGTGGGGTCAAAAGTGTCTGCTTACCTCAATTAAGGACTGGGAGCACAGTTGAAGGATTACTAGTATCATAGAATCACTATGGTTGGAAAGGACCTCTAGGATCATCAAGTTCAGCTGCCATCCCAACATTTTCCCA
>NW_008603512.1:0-307 GCF_000691845.1 Merops nubicus | reverse complement strand
CTTCGGTCTAGTGCTTAGGGAGATGTTGTGAGGAAGGTTGGACTTGATGATTCTAAAGGTCCTTTCCAACCACAGTGATTCTGTGATTTATAGTAAAACTTTGAGTAGAATTAGAAACTGGTTGATATACAAAGCAGCTTCCAAGACTTACAGTTTGGGGTAAGAGAAGGAAGGGCAAACATGAGCAAGATGAGAAGGCAAGTTAAAAGCTGCAGGTAATCTTCCATAGTCCAGGTTTTGGACGTATGGCTTGGTGCAATGATGCTGAATAAGATTTGATCCTTACTCCCTGATAAAGTCAGCACAT
>NW_008603511.1:23107-29122 GCF_000691845.1 Merops nubicus | reverse complement strand
TAAAAGTGGTTTAAACCACCACAAGAAGATAAAACAGTCACTTTTTTTTTTTTTTTTCCCCCCTGTATTTACCCTAAAGTGCAGGGCACTTCTTAACATTACCTTCCTGTATTTTATGTTTACTAGCACATCATTAACAGGCTAAAAACTAAGAGAGTTGCAGCTCTTTGTCCAGCCATGGGCTGCTGCTGCAGGATGACCAATGCAGCAAAAGAGAATTAGTTACATATTCCTGTGGTCGCTATCAGAGATCTCAGGTTTTCTGTTTGTCCTAAAACTTAAGCTTTGGATTTTTATCATTACAAAGATAAATTCTATTAATAAAGCAGTGATTTTTTTTATCTGTTACAGTTTTGAATAAAATCTTAAATCTGTGAATCCCAAGAGTTTTACAGAAAATTTATTTACTGCAAGATTTTGGGACCAGTTTTGCTTGCCTGGGCAGAAATACATTTATGGTATATCATAATTTTCCAAATACTGGCACAGATAATGCAAAATATTAAGTGAGGGTTAGCTGAAAACAGTGTCAGTCCCTAGGATATAGAAAATAATCTTAAGACTCCTTGCAATGTTTCAAGTGCTGTGATAGTCACTTTGTGTGCTGATATATTTAAGGTGAATGTGTTATTTTAAAGTTTTAAAATTAAGGCCACAAACCTGTTTACGTTCATGAATTTGTCTCACAGAATTTTCCTTTTAAATGTATTTGAAATGGAAATATTTCTTGTTTGGCTTGGATTTTCTCTCATTTGTGCCAGCTTTACAGTAATACTAGTCTCCTGGCTTCATTTAAACCACTCTTGATTTATAGCATTTTGATTTATGTGAGAATCTGGCCTTTTTTATATACACTGAGTACAGTATGGTGTTGTTTTTTTATTTTACTTTTTAGGGATGAATTAATAGTGGTCATTGTAAAATGGAAGTCTCCTAATTTGACATGAATAATCTATTTGGATGTGCATTCAGTCAGAACATATTACATTAAGGAGCACTTAGTAAAAGGAGTGATGCTAGTATAGTTCAGCAATAGAATTGTTACTGTGTAGTCTACATAATTTGAAATAATATAATAATAATTGTACAGAGTAAGTCCGTAAGTACTGATACGGTTATCAACACTGTACTCTAGAAGATTTAGTTAAAAAAAAAAGATGAGAAGTCACATATTTGAGATTGGACATGGCTAATAAATTGTTTGGCATGTTCATTTACAGCCTTGTTCATGTCAATTATGATCATAAAAATCTAACAATAAATTTTAATAAGAATGTGGCTGTTTGGAAGTACTAACAGTGCAGTTTTGGATTGTAAATCACTTGTTTGACTCCACACAGGGCAACTTGAAAGTTAGGAGTTGAACTAGAGAATCCTCATGGGTTTCTTCCAGCTCAGGATATTCTATGATTTGGTTGAAGCAAGTATCTGGGAAAAGCCAACACAGATTTATCAAATGTAAACCATTTCTGTTGACATGGGGAGAGCAGTTGGATATTGTTTACTTGGACTTCAGCAGAGCATTTGGCACAGTTTCCCACAGCCTTCTCCTACACAAAATGGCAAGATACAGATGAGAGATGGGTAGGAATTGGCTAACAGGCTTCACTCAAAGGGTGGAGATGGATGGTTTTTACTCAGACTGACAGCCTGACACAAGTGGGATCCCCCTGAGGTTGATACTGGGCATCATGCTGCTTTGGATGACAGGAATGAAAGCACTCTCACCAGATTTGTTGATGGCCCTAAACTGGGTAGTGAGGTGGACACATCAGAAGGAAGAGCTGTCTTACAGAGAGAGCTGGACAGGCTTGAAGGGTGGGTTAGCAAAACCAGTATGAAGCTGAACAAAGGTAAATGCAGAGTCCTGCATGTGGCTGGGAATAACGAAAAACCCCAGTGCAGGCTAGGATCTCTGTCTCTGAGGAGCAGCTTTGCTGACAGAGACTGGAGGGTCCTGATGGTCAACAAGCACAACAAGAATCAGCAGTGTGCTGTTGCAGTGACAAAGGCAAATTGGATTCTGAGCTGCATCTCCAGGGGCATTACTAGCACAAACAGATGCCTGAGCGTTCCACTCACTCTGTGCTTGTCAAGCTGCACCTGGAGCACTGTGTCCGTTCCTTGCTCCCACACGAAAGACTCAGACCAGAGAGGGCTCAAAGGAAGGATAAAATGGTGATCAAAAGGATGGAGAATCTGTTCTATGAGGAAAGACTGAAGGATTCACATGGAGAGGACAAGGAACAATGGACATAAGTTGCACAGGGGGAAGTTTCATCTCAATGTAGGGAGAGAAATATTTACATTAAGAACAGTCGCCCACTGGAACAACCTCCCCAGGGACCTGTTAGAGTCCCCATCACTTGAGATTATCTAGCATCTGCATTTTGAAGAACTCAGGGGCCCTTTCCCATGAGAGGTTGGACCAGACTCCAGCCTGGACTAATCTATGATTCTATGAACTAAAAGCCTTCAGGAACTGGTGCTTTTCATCCCCAGTGTTATGTTGGACTTTTCTGCAATCAGGTCTTGGGTTTTTTAAGATAGTATATAAGTTTTATACATTTTCAGTAGTGTAGAGCATAGTTTCTGTTTTATAATGCCTACTTATGGTTTTGTTTTCTAGTCTTTGATTATAATACCACCAATTTGAACAAAAGATGGACTGGCACAAATCTGCTTGTTATTAAAAAGACATTCATATTTTTAAAACCAGTATTTTGGTTCTTGCATGAAATATTAGAGAATAATTCCTATAGATATTGAAGGACACAAAATATTTCCTTATTCTTATTTAGAGTATTTTCTGAAGCTGTACACTTCAGCTACTAGTATTTTATACTTGACAAAAAAAAAAAAAACAAACCAAAAAGACACCACCATAAGTTGCTTGTGCACAGCTGAGAACTTTCTGCTTGACTAAAGCTTGAATTGACCTATTTTGTCATTAAACTTCACTGTAGATGTTAAAATATGAAATCCTGTGACCTTTCCTCCAATGCATGGTGTCTATGCAAACAGGCATTTGTATGAATGCTTTTATTTTTCCTGATGTCTCCAGGAAAAAATACTATTTAAATGCAGAATGAAAGAAATCCAAAGGAACAAGTGAGAATGCTTTAAGCTTATGTACAACATTAAGCATTCTAATACCACACTTTTCTTGCTTGTGAATTCAATAATAATAAACAGGAAGGAACAAGTGTTCTTGTAATGTCAGCTTCCCCAAATCTAGTTGACAGTTTACGCTTTTAATCAGTTTTTAGATGAGAAAAAAAGAGGTTACAGTACACAGAATGTTTCTTAGTTGGCACAACTTTATGAATTGTTTCTAAATATTGTTAGTGTAACATTATTGCTTAAAAATTGTTCACAGACAGATCCTCAGTCTCTGTCCTATTTAGTAGTACAATCTCTTGAAATAAACCAATTTAATTTACTATGAAGTAGAAGTATGAAATATGACTAATAACTACACATTGAAGATTAATCTTGCAGGGTTTTAAAAGATTATTTAATTTGCTACCTTATAACAGCAAAGAAGAGAAATAAAATTGAGTGGAAAGATAAGTCAAACTAATTTATTTCTGTATGACTGTCTACACCTTAAGCAATTAGTGACTCGGTAGAAGAAGCTGAAGATTGAGCAGGGAGCTGAGTAACAGAGCAAGACAAAACTATGTCTCCAAGAGACTATTAGTTTGGCATATTGGCTTTTGATGTTTTAAAAAAAAAAAAGTGATTGCAATTGCTAGTCAATTGCAGTAGATAGTTCCAAGGTGAGATTTAAAATGTGCTCTGAAGGTATTTAATTCTCTCTTGAATTCTATATTTTCTTTCTTGATTATTCTTTATTATTGATTTTTTTCTAGGGCAGTAAATCTAATAAATTACTTTTTTTAAAAAAAAAATTAAAATGTATTCTCCAGACATATTGACAAAGAAAAATAACACTATTCCAATCCAACTTTTTGTATACCTTAATATATAAAAGTTGCAACCTATTCTTTATTTTTTCTTTATTTCACTTTCCCTTATGTATCAAGTGTTATTGACTTTGACTTAAGCAATGATCACTCCATTTATTGTCCCTGCTTGTGTAGTAGTTCAATTAACAGATAGCAGTGTGTAGTCTGTTTAGATGGTAAAAATTCAAGTTTTGCATTCTGGCTTTTAAAATGAAATGTTGTGCTCCTGCAAAATTTAGACAGCTATTTATTAAGAGCACAGCTGTATTCCAGATATGCTTAACATCTTTGTTGCCTGTACCTGGACTAGCTCAACAGTGCCTTCTCAAACAACTCTTCTTTCCTGAAAGCTATCTCCTGCCTCTCCAGGCAGTCTACTCCATTAAAAATTGACCTTTTTAGGTCTTTAGACCTCTTTTCAAATATGTTGTGACATTTCATTGATGTTTGAGACAAGTAAGTCTGTAACTAAATTGCTGCTATAATAAACCCTCGCTTAAGAAAATGAAGAAAGTATAACCTGAGTGTGCTATAGTAGCTTCTGCAGTTTCATCCTTGTTTTGTTAGTCAAAAAAATTGTGAAGGAATACGACTTTAGAGGGAACTTGTGAACCATTTTACTTTTGCTATTATGAATAACAATTTCATATGATCACTTTGCAAAAAAATATTTTAAAAAGAGTTAACAGTTCTCATTTCCAGAAAAATCTGTGTGTGGTCAGTTTATAAAAAACATTTTTCATATCACTTCAGTTCTTCACTCAAGTTGTTCTTCCCAATTCAGGAAAAGAGGATCTTTTCTCTCCTGCTATATATATGGGCAGCAATAGTACGTTGTTTTCTACAAACTTTTCTTGAAACTTGAAGAATGGTTAGACCTTGGTACTTTGTCATCAGTAGTTTTGCATAATCCATGTACAGTTTTCTACTCTAATCATACATTTGTTGTATTGACAGTATAAATTTTCTTTCTGTGGTCTGATACTTGCTTTGACTAAGAGGAATATATCTGCACTCCATTTACACAACATTGGTATTGCTTTTGTTTTGTCTTGTCTTACAAATATACTACTAATATTTCAGCTGGATGTTCTTGTCTTTCATCGTGTGTCATTAAGTCCTGTTTCCTTAGTCATCATTGTATCTGCTGTTCTCATTTATGATTCTGATAGGAGGTATTACTGAATCTCTGAAATATTTTCAGTAGTATTCCCACTTCTGAGATGTAAAGATTACAAAAATAATTTGAGTCCTCTTTTTTTTTCTGTATGGAACAGCTTTCAAACTCTTGCTGGTCTGTTTATTTGAATGTTGCTGTTTTCATTTAGCCAGTTGTTCTACCACCAAATGACCCCTCCTGCCCCAGGAAAAGGGGAACTGGAAAAGGAAAGGAAACCTGTATGTTGAAATGAGAACAGGTCTAATAAAATAAAACAATAATAACACACACACCCAATATTAATAAAAATTTTAATATAAAGTACATAAAGTTCTACTCATCCCATGCAGTGGTTGTGAGCTGTGCACTCCCAGCAGTGAATGTTGTTACAATACTTACAGAAGATTGAAAATACATGTCTGATGGGAACATCTAAACTTAAAATACAGACATCAGAAGGCTGACTATGTACAGATGATATTCAGGCACTGCGAGCACCACAGCTCCAGTGGAAGTGTGATGGTCACAGCAAACAGGAGAGGCACCCTTGGAAGCAGAATGGTGGGCAAGACCCTCCAGGAATGGTGGCCATTTAGGAAAAAGAGACTGTCCCCAGCAAATTTTCCAATGGACAGTGTGACATTTGTATGTATGGAACACTTCTGTTGGCCAGCTTGGATCTGGCTTTTGCTTCTCTTGGCTTTAGCACCTGGCTAACTCAAGACTGCTGAAGACCTTGATCCATGTGGAAACCTGCATACCATGGGTCACCACGAATGAAAACAAAGTGTCATACCAAGTTTAGTCTCATCAAATTGGGTACTGCAGTCTTCTCAAAAACGCAGCTTTCCTGAACAGAAAATTAATTACATGATTCTGTCCAGA
>NW_008603511.1:15604-23086 GCF_000691845.1 Merops nubicus | reverse complement strand
GGGAAAAAAAGAATATTTCAGGACAAAGCAGTAAAACCAGTCCATGAGATGAAGCACTATGGCTCTATTTTGAGGAAGGTCTCAAACGCAGGAATTGGTTATGTGAATTGGATTGCTCTCTTTCCTCTTTTCCTTTTCTTTTTATTATTTCCTAGTTATTTTCCTTAACTTCAATATTAGTATTACCTGTTAATTAAGGGTTTAAGCTGATAATTTAAATTATGAGGACAGGCTGAGAGAGTTTTGGAACAGAAGGCTCTGGGGAGACCTTCTTGCAGCCTTCCAACACTGAAATGGGGCTTATAACAAAGCTGGGGAAGTGTTAGTGTGGTGAGAAGACAAGGGGTAATGTTTTCAAACTAAAAGAGGGTAGATTTAGACAAGATAAAAGTATGAAATTCTTTGCTGTGAGGCTGATGAGGCACTGGAACAGGTTGCCCAGAGAAGCTGTGTTTGCCCTATTCCTGAAAGTGTTCAAGGTCAGGTTGGGTAGGGCTTTGAGCAACCTGGTCTAATGGAAGGTGTCCTTTGGCCCTGGCCAGGGTATTGGAACCAGACAGTGTTTAAGGTCCGTTGTAACCCAAATCATTCTATGATTCTATAATTTGATACTATATTAACTAATTCTTTTCATAAAGGCCGTCCAATTACATGATCCAGTTACAATTTTACATTTCTCATCTTTATTTTTTTATTTACATAAGTACTGAAAATTCTAGGTTAGCTTTAAAAATATTAGAAAATTAGATATTTAAGAAAATAATTCACAGACCTCAGAATTTTTAATTAGGCACACGGTTCATTGCAATGCACAAGCTGAGAAAGTGCAAGAGCACGAATTTGTATTGCTCTTAGTTATTAATATGATGGGAAAAATTTTTGTAGACCTGGATTATTTTTTTTTACTTCTAAGACCTGATTCCAGAGGAGGCCCAGCAGCTTAATGTACAGTGTTATTGTCTTGCTTCAGGTATTTATAGGAGACTTCTCTTAGGAGTAATCTCCATATAATCCCCAGTATGTTCATTTTGAAGAACATGGCACATATCAAATGATCGTTTCCCTTCTTTGTGCATTCCTAAACTGTCCAACATACCCCAGTGTATAAATTCAATCAGGAGAAGAGCATCCCATACAAAATATCTGTAAATGTAAAACCACAGTCCCAAACTGCTAATGAGGAAACTGCATCCAGCATGCTGGAGCTATCACTCAGTGGTCAAGCTCCACTCACTGCACACAGACAAAAGGTCTAATTTCCATTCTTCAAGCATTCAAACTTCTTCCGACTCTAGCAGGAGCTTTGTGTGTGTGAAGAATGCAAGATGAGCAACAGGAAGCCCAAATTAAATACGGTGCAATCTCTTTATTACTGCTCTTGCAACATTACTGAGAAATATCAACGTATGGCCTCAGAATGGAGAATGGACCTTAACAGCAGATGGGAATAATGCAAATGGAGGGGTGTGTGCAAAGAGCTGAGATTAGAAGTCAGCCTGATCATCATTTTTCAAAAAGAACAATTGACTCCTGTGACATTATGAAATGTCATACAGGCAGCTGTGCTGAGAGCTGTGTAGGAAAAAGCTTACATTTGAGATACTGCTCGGTGAATATAAGATGCTTCTGCAGCAGCACTGAAAGCAGCTAAAAATGCTTATGTATTTTTAATGAAAAAGGAAGGCTTACAGTCTCTGCACATAGACAAATTGATATAAATGCATACATTTAAAGAAAGTCATGATAAAATGCTGGTCACCACTGTAGCTTCACAGAAGTCCAGTTTTATTCCTCTGCATCTAATTTCATGACCTTGTTTGTGAATGTCTTTTAGTATAATAAGCAGTTGCCAACTTTACTAGTTTTCAGCCTTTCTAGGCGTAGTTTATAATTGAAAACTCAGAGGATAATTATTTTTAAAAATGCTTTTAACTCAAGTCACAAGCTGGGATCAGCAAAGCTTATTGTACATCAGCCTTGAAATAATAAATTAAAAGCAATTTAGTCAGAGATACTAATGAAGTCATTAATGTAGAAGGATCAATGCTGTGACCTAGTAGTTCAGAATATGCTACATTTAGTCAAGTGAACAGATTTGCCTTGTCAGGAAAACTGAACACTTTAGCACAATTCCTTTTCTATTAAAAAAAATAAAAATCAAATTAAATATATTTATGTATTTTACTTCTTGTGACTAAACCAAATATACGATTTAATTTCATTTCTTTCATGATGAATTCCTTTGACAAATTGGGAAGAAAAAAAAATCCTAATTTCTAATTTTTATGAAGACAGATTTTAATTTTCTAAAAATAACCAAATAACTATTCTGATTTTTTTATTCTTTCCAGGAAAGATTTAGAGAGATACACTGTAGAAGCTAGCTGCTGTAGACAGACTACACCAGCTGTAACCCTGTTATTGTCTACAATATCCATCATAGGAGTCCCCTGCCTGTACATTAGGGAGCATTTCTTTATTCAGAGGGTCATAAAACCCTGGAACAGGCCTTCTAGAGAGGCTGTTGATGCCTCAAACCTGTCAATGTTTAAGAAGCATTTGGACAATGCCCTTAACTGAATCTTAATGCCCTTAAACTTAATGCCCTTAAAAATACCCCTATACTTTAACTTTTGGTCAGCCCTGAAGTGGCCAGACTAGATGATCTTTGTGGGTCCCTTCTATGTTCTGTTCTATGCTGTTTATGGGTATCTAGATATCAGGAAATACTTAATACAAATGAGTTGAAATATATGTAATTGTGTATTATACATACATAAATATGTACATATGATAAGTATATATTTTACATCATATATTTGTAATGATTAACCTATCTCATCTAAGTATTTGTTTCTATTTTTATTGGAACCGATTTCCCTCTAATATTGGAGAGGAAGTCTCTGTTTATCTTTGAGCATTGCATATGTGACTAGTACCACTTTCAGCTTTGTAGGTTAAATTAATCTGTCATCAGGATAAACTAAAAGAGTCTGTAGACTTGTGGGAACTAGAATATTACAGGCAGGGGATAGTTCCCTTTGAAACCATTTAAATCTCATGGAAAATATTAAACTGTAATTAAAACAAGTAGAGGAGCACTGCTGTGGTTCTCCTCTCCACTAGAGTACAGGACACATGCAGGCTGGGGTTTACCACAATACATTTGGGAGCCTCTCTGGAGAGGAGACAGAGAAGAGCTGACAAATGTATGAGCCATTGATAAACACTTGACCATCACAAAATTTTAGGAAAAAAAGCCAATATTCAACTTCTACTGTCAGGTAAACTCTGATTTGTTCTTGTGTTCTTCCCACTTTAATTTCTGAAATGGTGGAAAAGAAAAATCCTATGTAATCTTCCAAGTGCAAAAGCAATCATTAGATATATTCAACCATCTGGAGCATTTTACTTTTGCCTTCTCACGGATGCATTTCTATATTCTGTAGGCGCTATCGGTGTAGGAAACTGAAACTTGTGGACAGGTAGTTTAGCTTTTATTACTGCACTCATAATCTGGTTTGGTTTTCATCAACATTACTTGCTACCCAGACTTTTCGTGTTCATTTGCTACCCAGTTAGAATGTTATGTGAAGTGCACGGTTATGTCAGTTGTAGTCTGAATTATCATTACAGCTCTCTTAAGCCCTTGTTACCACTTACCAACACAAATAAGTCTCATCATTCCACAGTGAAATAAGGATGAGTTCAAAGGTATTTCTCAACATCACAATTCATTCACTTCTTATATTGGAAGGATCTTTTCTGTGTACAATTACTTACCATAGTACTTCATGCTTTGATAGCATCTGATGAACAAATGTTCCTTGAGATGTCAGGAAAAGTGATTGATACACGGTGTTTTCAAAATCATGGCATGTAAATTAATCAGATCCTTAAAAGCACTTCCACTTCTAAACAAACCTCTCTGTTCCTTCTTGTGTGTCAGCAGAATATTTCACAGAATCACAGAATGTTAGGGGTTGGAAGGGACCGTCAGAGATCGAGTCCAACCCCCCTGCTAGAGCAGGACCATCTAGTCTGGGGCAGGTCACACAGGAGCGCATCCAGATGGGTCTTAAAAGTCTCCAGGGTAGGAGACTCCACAACCTCTCTGGGGAGCCTGTTCCAGTGCTCTGGAACCCTGACAGTGAAGAAGTTCTTGCTCATGTTGAGGTGGAACTCGATACTTTTCTGTCACCTCGGTGTCAAAAATTAGCATCCAACATGCCATGTTAGGTTCTTCTACATTTCTTACTGCATTTGAGAAAATCCAATTTCATTTCTAATTCTTAGTAGAATTTAAATATTAAAAAAAAAAAAAACAAAAAAAACCACAGACAAATTTGCAGTGAAATCCATGGAATCAGCCTCTAATATGTAGGCAACTGATTAAATGTACTTCCTTGAAAAGATGATGAACGTCAGTTTATGATGATGTTTGTCAGTTACTGAGCTAGAATATACGGATAGGAAGCTTGTACTCTTCCACTGAGCACATACAATTGAATGGAAAGCCTTCTTTCAGACCTTTTCATCTGAGCATGGCATTTTCTACTTTCAAACCTGCTTCATCAGTTAGAAGATACTGTATAAGGTATACGAAGCTTGTTTCATAAGACAGAGACATAATTTCTTAATGAAAACATGCAAGTATATTCTAATAAAAGAATGCTAGTGAATTATAATGTCACCTACCACATGACTGAAAGAAAACAATCTTCTCTAGAAAATGAATATTTAAAAGGTAATTAGTTAAAAAGATTTATATCTTTTACATTTTTTTTTTTACATATTAACAACAGTTAAATTCATTGGAAATACAAGTAAAAAGTAATGGGCTTTGGCTATATAATCTGTCATAAGACTGAAAGTTCAAGGATTTACAGAGAGATGAAAGTTTAAGTTTGGGCATTTTTTTCTTTAATTTTTTTTTTTTTCATGACATATTCAAAGGACTATTTTGGTTCCCTCCAATTTCAGGATGGGCAATCGGTATTTTCCCTATTTTACCTACACACAGACATGTTGTTTATAGAATTTACTTTGGACCTGAAGAAATAGAAAGAAAACCAAGGGCTACCACTGTAATACTACTATACCCCAAAGCTGTGTGTTTCCTAAATGAATACTTTGGTTGAGAATCCTTTTACAACCAAACTGGTTCATGTAATACTTGCTCAGTTTACTAAAAATGCTTTACTAAATTATACTAAACTTTCCAAAGCTTAGTATAATTAATTCCAAAACTATATGTAGCTGCATGGTAATTTTGAGAATAGGAAGTTTATCTTTAGAGTGTAATGGATTTTCCCCTGAAATAATGATTACATTAATTCAACCAAAATGTAATTAAGAAGCTATTACTTATGATTAGTATACTAATGATATATTCAGAATATCCAGTACAATTCCTGTTTAGTCTTACATTTTCTTCTGTATAGAAAGAAAGCTATATTCTTCCTTTATACCTTTATTTTTTTTTTTTTTTTTTGTGAGGAAGGAAAGAAGTAAATTGCTGTTTGAAAAAATAAGCATAAGTGTTGAATATAAAAGCTCTCAGTTTTTCTGAAATGCAAATGACAGCCATAAAAATAATATTTAATCTGTGTTACTGCTGCCTTTTCTGAATGATCTAGACCTGTGTGAGTGGTAAATTATTTTCTTTTGGTCTTTGGTTTTGTGTGTATCTAAATCAGTTATTGCAATTGAAAATTCTTTTTACAGACATTATTTACTATGAGCTGTGTTCAGAAGAGTATCAGTTTGATCTTCATTTTTGTATATTTTTTTAATGTTCATGTTAACATCATCTTTAATATATGTTTACACTGTCTGGATACATTTTTACACTGTGCAAAGGACTTCATTTGCCTTTTGGCAAAGTTAGATTTAGTTTTGAATTTGAAATTAACATCAAATTTAAAAAGAACACCTATTATTAACTGAAATAATGTTTTTCCATTATTTACCAGCTAATACATATGTATGCCTCTGTGTCTGTATTTCTTTACAGATATGGAAGTAAACCTGTATCTATACATATAGCCTGTATCTAGCCATAAAGCCATATGATTACATTTTCCCTAGAGCAGATATATCATTCTCAGTTCAACTGACCTAATTCCCTTCTTTCAGTAGAGATGAGCTTCTTTACAATTAGCACTGAGGAAAACATTATTCAGAGTGTGAACTGATCAAGTAGGCAACTACCTTGTTCTTTAAGTTCATGAAAAAAAAATTGGTAGGGTAAATTATTTCCGTACTGAACTCAATCTGAGTTGATTTTCAACATTGCTTTCAATCATTTTATGAGCCCAGAACATGTGCCCTACTTTTTACTGTTTACATAGGGTAATAATATTTCCAGCAAAAATGGGACAGTGCTTGTGCACAGGACCAATTTTACTCCAACATAAACTGGCAACAATCCATCCGCCTTTAATTTTTGCGATTCCCATCTCAGTGCAGTCAAGTGCTGTCAAATAGCAGATGGGGAAGTTAATTATTAAACTGAGCAATAAATAAAAACTGTAATTTTTTATTAGTAATCAAATTAACAGGAAGAATTAATCCTGCCATATGACCATTTGGGTACCTGAGGGGAAAGAAGGATTTTCAATTAATATCACATTCCCTTGACATAACAACTTCAGAGAAGAAAGGGAAGAGAGTTCTTCTAATTAATCAAATACAGTAAAATAGAATAATAAAGAAGCAGATTACTTTTCTGTTAATTTGTGCCTTGCTCTCCACAATGGAGAGTCTTCTGCTCCTCTTCCATTCTGAAGAGTTCTAGTCAATAAAACACTTTTGTTTCTTTCATATGGAAAAAAAAAAAAAAAAACCAAACATCTGTTATCAGCTATGACTGTGCAGGTTAATATTTTTCTAAAACAGAAAACATTTTTGCTTTTCAGTCACAGAATACACCTCTGACTTTCTTCAACACATGCCTTTGTCTCTGATGTAGGAGAAACTTAGATGCAGAGGAAAGTCAAAAGTGCAAAAAAGAGAACAAGGCACTTGAACCCAGACACATAGTTCAATCCCAGCTGTGAACACTGTACCTATAGAATTAAGAACGTTTTCCTGTTACATTCATTAGTTTTGATGTCTGCAAACAAATTCAATTTAATAATTTAAATAGTGGCTTACATGATAATACGGGTTAACTGATGACAAGATTATACATTTTGCTTTCAGTTTGTGAGTTACAATGCAGAAGCATAAAAGTAATAGCACCTTATAAAACATCTTTTTTCCAGTCAAACAAAACATAATTCTAGAAAGAAAACAGTAGCTCTCTAAGTCATAATATTATCACTAGAGCTGAACAGACTCCCTTCCTCTCCTGTTAGGATGACATTGGATGAAACGAAAGCATGAAATAATTTTTATAAAGAGCAAAGCAGAACACCTTTGCTTCATGTTTGATAGGAAGAATATAAAATATAATTAAAACTATAAAAATAGGGAAAG